>NC_081762.1:1041453-1101453 GCF_963082965.1 Carassius carassius
TTTTATTTGGGTAATAAATATGAATATGAATGTAAATAATACGTAATAAAATGTAAAGTTTTTTAATTTAAATAGTAACATTAATATACATATTTATTTTTATTTTTATTTATTTTTAAGGGGTGATTTTCCCTCAAACAGTGTCTCCTTATATCCTCGTATTGAGTATTAATTGTATTTCTCAGGTGTTGCATTAAACCATGTGCCTCTCACACAATATTCATCATTTTTATCATATTTAACGCCTGTACTCGATTAATCAGACGACTCCTCTGAGACTGAAACACGAATCGCCCCGGTCTGAGACTGCTGGGAAAACCGTGTAGGACAGCCGTGCATCAGCTCTGTCTAATTCAGCGCTGGTGTTTATTATCAGTGAAGGAGCACACAAACATGACACAATAATGAGATTAAATACATAAACACATCCGCTAATGAAGAAAACTCTGAGCTTCCCAAAGCAAACCCAGCACTGTTGGAGTCTCCAGACGACACGGGGACACTGAAGCACAGGAACAGATCATTAATGAGAATTATCCGAGGAAGATCAGTGTCTATTAGAAAACTGCATATTTATGTTTATATTACTGACATATTCAATCTTTTAGGGGAGCCTTACTGCATCTGATTCCAGCTTTCAGAAGCTTTCATTGAGTTTCTGATAGACAGGATGTACTCGCTTCACAAACAGGAAATACACCCCCTGGTGGTCCATGAGTGAACTGCGAGATGATGAAACAATTAATCCAATCATAAAAGTATGAATCACTATTAATACAATTATACCATAACAATTTTTAATAAATCACTAAATCATTACAATTAAATTTAACATTTAAAAATACATTTAAAATCCATTTTCAATAAAATAAATAAAAAAATACATTATTATAAGAATATTTGACATGTTTATTAATTAATTCATAATTTAATAAAATGAAAAAAAATTCAAGAATTAAATTAATTTTATGAATAGCTCATTTTAGCCACTATATTTACATATTTTGGAGTTTCCAAATAAGCAATTTAGGTCTTAAAGGGATAGTTCACCTACAAATTATCATCTGTCATTATTCATGGCATTTTAAACCTGCAAAAAATAAAAGAAGATGTTTTGAAAAATATCTCAGTCTTTAATTTATTGATTTTTTAATTTTATTTGTCCATGCAATGGGAGTCAATGTTGTTTGGTTCCTAAAACTGTACAAAATATCTACTTTTATGAAAATGTTATTATATAATATATATATATATATATATATATATACACTTTTTTTCTTCTTTTTTTATAAAAAATTGCAATTGTGATTTAAAATGTGATAAAAAAATTACAATTAAAATTAAAAAAGCTTTATACGAATAAATACTTAAAACAAAATAATAATTTACATTTTTTTTTAATTTTTAAGAATTTAAGAAGTATTTAAGAAAAAACTATTTGATAATATAATTTATAATAATATGATATAATTTCATTTAAAGTGAAACTGTAAAATTATAAAACTAATAAAATACCATGGTATGTCCTCATTTAGATTTAGATTTAAATACTGAATGAACAGTATATTATTTTTTACATTGGTAAGCCTTTATGTATAATAATGCATTATAAAGATATTCATAATTTTTTTATAATGCATTATACCTGTTCACAAATAATTGAAGCCAAAGTTAAGATTAATAACAATATTTGAAAGTTTGTTAGTCGTGTGTTTTAATGCATTACACTTTCTGTAATTGTAACAGTGAATGGTTAAGTGTTACAATGTATTTAAACTGTGTTTACAATTATTCATAAGATCAGACCATGCATTATAAGGTGTTTTACAAGCATGCAATAAAACTACTTTTATAATGAATAATATAGAAAGGCGTTTAGTAAAGTGCTGCAGTTACATTTTCATACTTTAATGCACCTGCTTTCATCTACAGTCTCTTCCAGTGCACACTGTATATAATCTGCTGAAGCGATTCAGACTGCACACGACAAACACTGACACCTTCTGGATGTTCACTAATCAGACACTTACAGACAGCTTCAGAAGTGAAGAGTTACAGTCTGAATATTACTTTAGATAGAGAGAAATGTATGGATCTCGAAGGAACAGATCAAACAATAATGAAAAGTTTGTTTGTAGGTGATTTTGTTTCTTCATCAGGTTTGTAGAAATGTAGCACTGCATCAGTGTCTCATCAGTGGATGCTCTGCGGTGAATGGGTGCCGTCAGAATGAGACTCTAATAAAAACATCACAATAATCCACAGCACTCCAGTCCATCAGTGAACATCTGGAGAAGACAAAAGATGAAACAAATCCAGCATTAAGACGTTTTTAACTCAAACACATAGAGTTTAGAATAACAGTTTTATATAATTAATAACCTAATTATTCTAAAAACAGTTTTCCGCCAGTGTACCATGACCTTTGCCTGACCCCTGTGCAGATGGACGGCTCTCGTGTGAGTGGCTACAGCCTGCAACATATTCCATAATATCTGCGAAAGCAAACCCACTCCGTTACACAGGGGGTCTAAGAGAGAACCCGATAGTTTGGAAGTCTGTGGCCTACTTATTTTTCACTGGTTTCACCCATGAATTTATCCATTTCTGATCTACAGAGGCTTTGTGATGAAGCCATCATCTGCAAAAAATAGAGACGAAATCACGTGGTCCCCAAACCGGACACCCTCCGGCCCCTGGCTGTGCCTAGAAATGCTGTCCATAAAAGTAATGAGCAGTACCGGTGATAAAGGGGAGTCAACATGCACCGGGAAGTTTGACTTACTGCCGGCAATGCGAACCAAGCTGCTGCTCCAGTCAAACAGGGACCGCACAGCCCTTAACAGAGGGCCCCGTACCCCATACTCCCGGAGCACCCCCCACAGGAGGCTACGAGGGACACGGTCGAACGCCTCCTCCAAATCCACCAAACACATGTGGATTGGTTGTGCAAACTCCCATGAACCCTGCAGCAACCTGGAGAGGGTATAAAGGTCCAGTGTGACCGGGACAAGAACAGCATTGTTTCTCCTGAATCCAAGGTTCGACTATCGGCCGAGTTCTCCTCTCCAGTACCCTGGCATAGACTTTCCCAGGAAGGCTGGGGAGTGTGATCCCCCTGTAGTTGGAACACACCCTCCGGTCTCCTTTCTTGAAAAGAGGAACCACCACCCCGGTCTGCCACTCAAGAGGCACTGTCCCCGACCGCCACGTGATGCTGCAGAGATGTGTCAGCCAAGACAGCCCCACAACATCCAGGGGCTTGAGGTACTCAGGGCGGATCGCATCCAACCTTGGTGCCTTGCACCCCTTAACTACCTCTGTGACTTCAGCTTGAGTGATGGACAAGTCCACCTCAGCCCTTGGCCTCTGGTTCCTCAACGGAAGGCATGTTGGTGGGGTTGAGGAGATCCTTCAGTATTCCTTCCACCGTCCGGTGATATCCCGAGTTGCCCACCTCCAGTGTAAACAGTGTAAACAGTAAACCCCTTCCTGAGGTGCCGTACGGTTTGCCAGAATCTCTTCGAGGCCAACCGATAGTCTTTCTCCATGGCCTCACCAAACTCCTCCCAGACCCGAGTTTTTGCCTCCATAACCACCCGAGCTGCAGCCAGCTTGGCCCGTCAGCTGCCGTAGGAGTCCTGCAAGCCAGCCAGGCCTGGTAGGATTCCTTCTTCAGCTTGACAGCATCCTTTACTTCTGGTGTCCACCACCGGGCTTGGGGATTGCCGCCTCGACAGGCACAAGAGTAGCTGCATTGACAATGGAGGCAGAGAACATGGTCCACTCGGACTCAAAGTCTCCAGCCTGCGTTGGAATCAATCAGAAATTGAAAATCTCTCTGACGGGGACTCAGCCAAGCTCAGCTTACCCAAGTGTCCAAGACATACTGCCGAAGTTCAGACGAAGCGACCACAAAGTCGATCATTGACCTCTGGCCTAGGGTGTCCTGGTGCCACGTGCAGTGATGGACACCCTTTAAGCTTGAACATGGTCTTCGTTATGGACAAACCGAACACCACTCGGGTTCAGATCGGGGGGCCACTCCTCCCAATTATGCCCCTCCAGGTATCACTGTCGCTACCCACGTGAGTGTTGAAGTCCCCCAGTAGAACGACGGAGTCCCCGGTCGGAGCACTTTCCAGCACCCCTCTCAGAGACCCAAGGAAGGCCAGGGAATCTACACCTTGTGCCCGTAAGCACAAATGACAGTGAGAGACCTATCCCCGACCTGAAGGTGCAGGGAAGCGACCCTTTTGTTCACCGGGGTAAACTCAAACACATGGCGACTGAGCTGTGCAGCTATGAGCAACCCCACACCAACCCACCGCCTCTCGCTGTGGGCAACTCCACAGTAGTAGAGAGTCCAGCCTCTCTCAAGGGGTGTGGTCCCAGAACCCAAGCTGTGCGTGAAGGTGAGCCCGAATATCTTCAGTCATTACCTCTCAACCTCCAGCACAAGTCCAGGCTCCTTCCCCACCAGTGAGGTGACATTCCATGTCCCTAAGGCCAGTTCCCGTATCCAGAGATCAGGTCGTCAGGGCCTTTCATTCGAGCCCCCGCCCCGTTTGCATTTCACACCTCAGTCAATGTTCATTCTCCATTGTTTCTGTTTCAGCTATTTCACCAGAAGAATTTATTATAGAAGTTATCATTTGACATTACACAAGACAAATCTGACAGAGAATCGAACGAGCTCGAGTCCACGACTGAAGCACAAATACTATACATGCATGTGTTTATTCTGTATCTGTACTGACGTGTCGAGCTACTCTCTAAACCCATTCATCAACACATCTTTTGCAATCTAGACACATTATGAAGCAAACTTATAAAAAGATGTGTCTGGGTTCTACATGTGGCGACAGGTTCGTAGAAACACTTCCTAAACAATCTGACTCAATAATTTAATAATTTATGGCTACACAATGCGGTTTGGTTTATTTGATAATTAGATTTAATAGCGATCAAGTTGATGATTTAATTTGTGACTTTTTATATCATTATCTATTTATATCATAATTTGTATGACTTTTTATCTGAAATTTACATCTATGAGCTGTAAAAGCCTGTTAAAAAAATATTACTCAAAAAAACTAAACGTATGCAAACTTTTTTAAAGATCTAAAATCTCACTAAAGTTTCAATAAACTGTAACATTTAATATATATATATATATATTTATATGTATACAGTACAGACCAAAAGTTTGGAAACATTACTATTTTTAATGTTTTTGAAATAAGTTTCTTCTGCTCATCAAGCCTGCATTTATTTAATCAAAAATACAGAAAAAACTGTAATATTGTGATATATTATTACAATTTAAAATAATTGTTTTTAAATTTATTATACTTTAAATGATCATTTATTTCTGTGATGCAAAGCTGAATTTTTAGGATCATTATCACATGATCCTTTAGAAAACATTCTAATATGATGATTCATGATCAAAGTTGGAAACAGTTCTGCTGCTTAATATTTGTTCAGAACATGTGATACTTTTTTAGGATACTTTGATGAATAAAAATAAATAAAATAAAAAATAAAAAAAGAAGCTATGTTTTTAATATTTTAATATTTTTTAATAACAATATACAATACTGGTCAGTAATTTGGGGTCAGTAATTTTTTTTCTTTCTTTTTTTTTTAAATAAAATCAATACTTTTATTCAGCAAGGATGTGTTAAATTGATAAAAAGTGATAGTAAAGAAAATATATTATTAGAATATATATTATTAGAATTTTTTTCTGTGATTTTTCGGCTCGTTATTTCATATGTCAGCCTTCAAAGGGTTAATATAATCCAAGTGAATGCAGCTCAAATTTAAAGCTTTATCTAGACTCAGATCTATCAGTTTTCATGTCTGGTGTTAATAAAATAACTGAAAATGGCTCAAAAGTTTAATCTACTCAAGATATTAGGGTTAAAGATGCTTGACGTTCCAGAAATTTGATGCGTGTGCTGGAGATCATTCATAATAAAGTCTTTTGTCGTGATTGAGCTGGAGGGTTTTAAACATGACTCTGGATATTTGCTTTTCTTGGTTAGCATCTGTTCATTGTCACAGAAACACGTCACAGCAGACCGGATCCTGAACTACAAACACTCAAGAAACATCTGTTTGTCTAAGGGTTTCTTAATTAGTGGAGTTATACGAACCTGTCTAAATGATGAGGGAAAAACAGGGAAAAACTATTACATACCATTGCTGTTGCATGGAGGAATTAACACTTTTTAGGCATAAATAGTAAACGTAATATTGTGAAGACTAGCTAAAGTTTGCTAAAACATACCACTATGATCTTGCAATTACACATATAAAACCAAACCTGATTCATAATCATAAGATTATCTTAGTGTATTCATTAAAACCAGGAGGGGAAATCATTTCCTTCTCTTTTTCTGTCATGCATGTGTCAGCTGTGTGTGACACTATACTTCCTGAGCTCATTCAGACCCTTTTTGTCAGTTTTATCAGATTTTCTTCCGTCCAAAGAACGTAGATGCTCTCACACTGGACCGAAACTCTCAAACATGTGTGACATGCAGAATCTCTCACACACGTTTATCAACATGCTGGTGGATTTTGTGATATCTTTTCATCAGATAACAATTGATTCAATCAAACAAAACAATGTACAAGTTCACTGTCGATCTGAAGCTTCGGATACAGTCATGTTCACTCCAAAAATGGACTTTCACTTTTGCCAATTTTACTTAATCCGTTCATGTTGTGATTACTTAAAAAAATTAATTTAACAATGTGAACTTAATTTAGTCTAGTTCATTCAACAAAAAAGTGTGTATTGTCAGCTTTACTTAAAAATTATTTGTTCAGCCAACATAACATTGTTGCATAAAAGTAACAGATTAATAAAACCAATACATACTTGAATCTCATTGGCTGAGGATTTTGCAGTGTATTATGGGTAATTGTTGTTCTGTCACCCTCTTGCAGAAGTGTAGCACCATTATATAGGTACGTGAGTAATAAAAAAAATCATGTTTGATTTACTGAACTTGTTCTGATATATTTTAGAACAAAACATACAAACAAATGGTTGGAAACATGTTTGTGATCTGTTTGATGAACTGTAACTAAGAGATGGTTTATATGGTGTTTGTTTTATATATATATATATTTATATGAGTTGTATTAAGCAGCTTCACTCTTATTTATTGATTCAGTGTTATGGACTTATTAAATCCTAATTAAAGAGGGTGGTGTTTCTGAAGTGGCATTATTAAAAAAAATTGTCATCATTAATTACAATTTTCATGTACAATTACCTCAATGGTTGTTTGTTGACTCTACTAAGGTTTGTTAAGTTAAGTTTACTTAAACTTCTTTTGTAAAATGAACTAAATTATTGTTTGTTGAGATTACTTAAACAAATTGTGTGGAACCTGTTGACATAATATTTTTAATTAAACCCAACATTTCATTTTTTTGAGTGTTGGTTTTAAAATAAGATTTGTATTATTTTGTACAACAAAAAAGGGTAAACCTAATTAAATCTGGAGGAAAATATGTTGCAATCCTAACTATGTGTTGGAGTTGCAACATGATGTTGTGTTACTGGGGTGTGTGTGTCTCTCAGTCTAACCAGTGAACTGCTTTAATGAATACATACATTTACAACATCATTCCTTAATGCAAACTAATGCTGACTATAAACTATAACAAGTAAAGTCAAGTCAAGTTGAGCTTTATTCTCATTCCACTACATGGACGGACATATAGTACAGTGGCAATATTATAAACATACAATATAAATATAAACATACAGCAATAGAAGTAAGAAACATGAAAACATGAAATGTATAACTGACACCAGAGCACATCCATTATGGAAAATATCATAGCACACAAAGTAATAAAAAGGTTGAACTATATTACTTAACACACACTCTATTACTTAATCCAGACTAATCATGCTAACTCACAGAGAGACACACATTATGTTGTAGATATTTGAAACAACTTGCTTTGAAGTGTCCTGTTTATACTATTTTTCATGTTTAAAAATTAATCATTATGTAGCATAATTGTCTGCAAAACTGTGTTGCAAAACTGATGTGTCTGTTTAAATAAAGTGGTAAACTTTGACTTGATGTTACTTGATGTAAATGTAACAATAATTAGTTTAAACTATCTGAATGTCAGTACCTAATAAAACCTGAGAAAATAACTATTTGAGTGATAGACATGTACTGTTTTTAACCTTGATCTAGAGAGTTCAGATAATTGTACTGCATTGATTTTATCGATTTTAAGTTAAAAACCTAGGACTAGTAAAAAAAAATGTTTTTTTAAATAATATCAAATATTTAAAGCAGAGTTGGATTGACAGCAGTGGTCCCAGAGGCAAAGTTGTTCAGAATGAGGAGATATATCATATGATATTAAGATCTAGTGTCTGAGTGAATTTATTAACCCTTTTTTTTTTTTTGCAATTTGAGGACTTTTACTAGAGGAATATTGTGTTTCTGAAGCCTTTTGAGTTGTTATAGCGACATCTATGGTCCAATCTTCATGAAACTTTGCATGATTGTTAAGATTCATCTGACACAAGTTTTCACCAAGTTTTGTAAGGGTTGGATATATTTGGCCACTCCCCTTTTCTACATGTTAAGCTAACCAAAGTTGTAGCTAACCAAAGGACAAAAATTTACTTTTTTTTTATAATTATTGATCTAGAGAGTCCAGAGAATTCTGCTGCAGTTGTTTAATAGAGATTGAGCGAAAAACCTAGGACTAGTTTACAACAGTTTTTAACACAATTAAGATTAATTAATGAACGATTTGATTGACAGCAGTGGTTCTTGAAGCAAAGTTTCTCAGCATGAGGAGATCTATCAAATTATATGAAGACTGAGTGTAGGTGTGAAAAATCATGCAAAATACAATCATTTAAGTACTTTTTTCAAAATTCTTACAGACTTTTGGGGCTCTGGGTTGAACATTCCCACCATTTCATTCCATTCAGACTCTGTTAACCTTGTCAAACAGGTGCTAAAATTTTATTTGCCGATGGCAGCCATGTGTTTACAGATACACCAATTTCCTCATAGACCATTATGGTACATTTGACATAGACAGTGTATACCAAATTTTAGGTCAACTGAACTAACAGTTGCTTAGTTTTAGCTGTTTTTATGTTTTCCCCACCTTATAGCGCCACCAAGAGGCAGAGCTGCAATTTTATTTATTTTTTTCACCAAAGACTGCTCTTACATATATGTCAAGTTTGGTTAAAATAGCTCATTCCATTCAAGAGATATAGCCATTTTATTCAAATTGGCCCCGTCCCTTACAAATGTTTTGCAAAAATTTCTTCAGTGTTTTGGTTCCAATCAGGTTGAAAACCTAGGACTAGTTTGGAAAAGTATGTTTCGAATAAACTTCAAGTGAATCTGAAAGATCTAATCTGACTTCTACACTTTCTTAGTTTTGAGCCAAGGATTCCAAACTACGAGTCTACGACAAACAAGTCTAGGAGATATGAGCGATTTCACGTTTTTGTTCAGTGTAGTGCCCGCCATTGTCCAATTGGTGTGAGTCTTTGCCAGGTTCTCCCCAAATTGAGCTCTACCATCTGGCCAAGTTTCAAGTCTCAAGGCCTTACTGTTTGGTCTTCACAACCAGTTTTATGGAGAAATAATAATAATAATAATAATAATAAAAATCCTTACAATAACAATAGGGTTTCAGTACAACGTGCATGAATCCCTAAATAAACCCTAAATATTCGACTATACATACATCATCTAAGACAAACTATACAGGTACTTTTACATAAATACTGTACATGATACTGTGCAAATGAGGTATAAGATTATTGTTGTGCATGTGCAAGTAAACATGTTATATTGTTATATAGAGAGAAAAGAGTGTGTTGTACAGCCCACTCACCTGTGTGGAGGTGGTGATGAGGGTGGGAGGGGGGGGGGTGTTCCTAATTTCAGGGGGCAGGGTACTGGATGTGGTTTCAGAGGGCTGGGGTGATTGGAGTTGAGGGCTCTCACAGTCTGGGGAAAAAACCTGTTGAGTGATCTTGCAGAGCGGGTTCTGATGCTCCGGTATCTTCCAGGAGTTGGAAGAGACTGTGGGAGGTTTGGGTGTGGTCCTTCATCATACTGGAGATTTAGATGAAGCATTGTGCAAGGAAAATGCTGTCTTTTCAGGATGTTAACTGATGGACTGATGTTTTTATCAGCTGTTTGGACTCTCATTCTGACGGCACCCATTCACTGCAGAGCATCCATTGATAAGACACTGATGCAATGCTACATTTCTACAAACCTGATGAAGAAACAAACTCATCCTGATCTCTGATGATCTGAGAGTGAGGATACTGCCAGCTCAGCAAATGTTAATTTGAGGGTGAACTGTTGCTTTAAAAGGTCGATTGTTGCATACTTCTGCACAGTCGCAGTATGCAGTACTCCAGTATTCCATTGGATTGGCAGAGGAGCGTGTTAAGCCACGCCCTGTCGCGCTCAGTGGGCGTGGTCAGCACGTGTGTCGGCAGCAGCAGCTTGAGGCAGTCCAACAGTCTCACCCTCATCTGCCCGGAATACTTCCAACTCTCAGGAGAGACGCCCGGAATGTGTCTTCTCTCATCAGTTCTCCTCTTCATCACATCATAAAGGACACAGGTAGGACAAATTAATATATAATATCTCAAAGATTCCATCAATACCATAAATACACACCCGAAAAAAATCAGAAGTATTTTCTTACTAGTGTCATTATGCATTATGAATATGGGAAGGGAAAATCGCCATGATTCTGAGATGAAGCTTGACTGTCGATTAAACAGCGGAGATTATATTATTATTTGTGTATTGTTTATTGATCCGAATATGGAAACAATGTTGCTTTTGTCATATCAAGCCGAACATCAGCTGAGATCAGTGTGTGTTTGTATCATCGCGTGTCGTTTGTGTGTAAACAGAGTCAAAGTTACTGTATGAAAAGATGCTTTACTGATGCTGTCTCGTCGTTTGAAGACATTCTGTCCTCTTCAGGCTTGAGTTGTTTGTCACAGATAGTGGTTGTGGGTGTAAATGCATTAGTGTGGGCGAGATATTCAGGAGATCAGATGGACAGCAGCAATCAGATGAGGAGGAGGAGAAGCTTTCACTGCTCTCTGTTAGTGCTGTTAGTTGAGGAAGAGTCTTAATATGAAGCAGATGTTGTGCTGAGATGCAGCTGCAGTCTGTAAAAACACGAAATCAGAAGGATTTGCTCTGTATAATAACCCCTGGGTGGTTATTTGTTCTTTGTTTGTTCTTATAAAAGTTTCAAAAGCGTGCGTTTTAGACTTTATTTTCACACATTTTAAGACAAAATACCATACATTGAATCCATTTTCATGCATAAATTGCTTGTAAATTCACAAATAATTACAAAAGTTTTAGTTTATTAGTAGTTTTTAATAGATATTTTTCTTTCAGAGTCTGTAATTTTGGCTTTTTTTTTTGACAGAGGCTAATAACACCACATTATTGCAGTTTTACTATAGTTGTATTTTTTTTTATAATTACTACAATTAAATCCCCCAAAGCAGTGATGCAACAGGACTTTTAAGCTTATGCTTATAAAATGATTATTAAAGAAAAATGTGAAAATGTTTGACTTTTTTATTAATAGTTTCTTACCCAAAAATAGTACAATAAAATTTTTAAATTAAAATTTTAAAGTGATTATTTAAGGAAATTGTGCTGTTAATAGCATTATTTTCATGACAATTTCTTCTAGGCGTCAGCCGGTATGTGTTTTTTTTTTTTATGGCCGATACCGATTATTAAAGGTCCGATTACCTTATCTATTACAGTAGACCGATAACCGATATTTTGAGCCGATATATGTCGGGTGTAAAAATAAAAATAAATGTCAAACTTTAGAATTTAATAGTCTTTAAATGCTTTTAAATAATTTTATCGGCATATGACCGATACCGATAACCATAAAAAGCTTAAATATCGACCCCGAATTCCTTCCCAAAATTAGCAATGCAATATTATTTTTAAAGTTAAAATGATTATTAAAAGTAAATGTTTTTTGCAACATTACTTTCTTGATGATTCAATCCCCCAAAAATGTATTCTTAAAGTTTTTACATTATTATTAAATGAAAATCATGTAAAAACATTTCACAGTCCGTAATTATGAATTTATTTATTTATTTTGGTGGTGGTGGTGAATAACACCACATTATTGCAGTTTTACTGTAGTATTTTGGTTTCTTGCTAGTAACAGTGGTCATGTTTTGTAATTAGTGATTTCCAGTGTAGTCGGGTGTGTCTGTTTAGTCAGTAAAAGTTAAGTACGGGCTTATGGGTGTATATAATACAGGATAATGCACTCAGACATCAGAAACAAAACTGCATTGCTCTTTATGCAGCTCTGTTATCATTCTGGCTCGATCCATGTCATTTTATGTAAGTGGTTATTAAATGACCTATTTGAATTTCACAGGAAACAGCTGCTGTTTGTCCTGATAGATTGTGTCATGTAAGCGTGACACCCAGAAAAGGAGGAAATGTGATAAATTCACACTATTTCTAGTGATGCTCTTAACAAGTTGCACATTCCAGTGAAATGAACATACTGTAGTTTGCATTAGTGTTTATTTGAAATCTCTGTACTTATATGGACCTGTGCTTTTCCACTCAACTATTGAGTAACTAGTTTCACCCACTTTATTAGTGACTTTCATGTTTGCAGGTTTGTGACATACACACGTGATTGTATTGTTCATATGTAGGTTATTGTCACCCTTGAGAGTCTGACCTCACTGAGAAGCTTTATCAAGGTCGGCACAGAGTAGATGCTTCACTGTATCTGTGTGTTACAGTCAAATAACATTTAGACAGTTTGGACTTTTTATAGCTGCTGCTTTGAAGCATTGAGGTGAATCCAGAGAAAACTTGTCTAGGTCGTATTTCACCCCAATGTTTTTTTTATTTTTTATTTTACAGTCACCAAAATGTATATAATGCTATAACATAATTACTTATTTATTTATTTTCTTGAAAATTTCATCACAAACAAATAGCAATGCAAATGGATTTTTAAAGTTCAACATTTTTTTGATTTTATTCAAACATTAAAATAATTATTAAAGTAAAAATGCATTTTTTGGCTTTTTTTTTTTCCAAATACAATTCCACAGAAATCTCATTGGGATTCATTGGGATTTTTAAAGTCAAAATGTTAAAATCACTATTAAAGGAACGTGTTTTGTGACATTATTTTATACTTCTACTTAAAAAAAAAAATGCAATGGGATTTTATTAAAGTTAAAATATTCAAATGATTTTTACATTAAAATTTGTTTTTTGTGACATTTTTCTTGACAATTTAATCATGAAAAATAGTAATGCAATGGGATTTGAAAGGTAAAATGTTAACATGACTTTTTGACGTTTTTTTCCTGACAGTTCCACTACAATATGATTTTTAAAGTTAAAAGTTTCAAATGATTACAAAACAAAAATGTGACATTGTTTTCTTGATTATTTTACATAAGAAAAAAAAGCAAATCAATGGGATTTTTTAAAGGTTAAAATATTAAAATGATTATTAAAGTAAAATGAGCATTAATTTCTAGACATTCCATCATGAAAAAAAGCAAAGCATTAGAATTTTTAAAGTAAAACATTTAAAATGATAATTAAAAAAATAAAAGTGTGTTTTTTGTTACATTTTTCGATGAAAGTTTCATCCCCGAAAAATGCAGTGAGATTTTTAAAATGTACAAAATGATTATTAAAGGAAAAAATATGTTGTCATGAAAATAATCATCCCAGAAATTTGCTTCAGCAAGATATAATTCCCTCTTTCTGTCTCCTATTTAAATTTTTATTTCTTTTCAAATATGACCCGATTTTATGATTTTGTTCAATTCACTCTTCAGGAAAAGTGAGCACAGTATACAGTACATTTGTGAGAAAAGCAGAAGCATCGAGTCACATTGTTCTGTGAGTTTCCCTTTCCTTCATGACTGATGCATGTGACCGTGTGCTGAAGTCTTACATACTCTTACACATTGGAGGATCTGTGTTAAGGACATTCCTGGCATTCATGCCGACATTCTTTCTTGCATGAACTTTTACACAATATGTTCTCTGAACTGCAGGAAGGGAGAGTTTTTGCCTTATCTGAGTAGCTGTGGGTGATGGCATGACTGGTATTTCACCAGATTGTGTGTTTCAGTAGATTTGTATCAGCTTCAGGTGACGAAAATGAACTTTTCTTGTGATTTCTTGTTCTGGGATGATCTTTGTATTGAGTAACTGGCATCCAGAGACGAAACAAGCCCAAATATGCCTAACTTTCCCCAAGCTAACATCTAAAATAGCTTTTTCTGTCAAGCTAAATCGAAACAGTCGAAACAAACTAGGGTTGAAAAAGGAAAACTGAATCCAGTGCCAAAGATGCTCTGGCACTTTTGTTGAGCTTTCTCTGTGGCATAGTGCTGCACGATTAATCGCATCGCAATCGCAATCGCGATGTCAGCCCTTTGCGATTATATGACGGCAAAATGTTGCGATAAAATAAATAAGTGTGTGTGAAGACAAACTTTCTGAGAACAGTTTGCCGATTTTCCTTGCCGAAATCTGATCTGACAGTCTCAGTAAAGGCGTGTTGCGTCTCGTGCCGTGTCGCGTGCGTGGTCACTTGTGTGTGTGTGTGTGTGTGTGTGTGTGTGTGTGTGCGCGCGCGCACTGCGCAGCGCGAAAATACCAGAGAGAAGATGGATGCCGAGGAGATCAGCACTGATCTGGTACCTAAAAATTACTCTACCTCTGTTATATGGCGGTATTTTGGATTTCGGATTACTGACACTGAGCAGAGAGAGGTACTGTGCAAGATTTGCAAAATCAAAGTTGCTACATCACGAGGCAATACGACAAATTTATTTCAGCACCTGAAACATCACAGAGAAAAATATGAGGAATGCATGACGGTGAAAGAGACAACCGAAGGAAACAAGGCACAAGCTGTTCCCCGAACAAAACAAAACAAAATTACAGATGTGTTTGCAAGCATCACGCCATATGATAAGTCTTCGGCTAGACATAAAGAAATCACTGACTCCATAACGCACTGTTTGGCAAAAGACATGATGCCCATACATGCCGTTAATAAAGTGGGGTTTCAGAAAATGATCCACACACTGGACAAGAGGTACCAACTGCCCTCTCGAAACTATTTCTCTCAAATAGCGATCCCTAAACTTTATAACTCGCGCCGTGACGAAGTTCAAAAGGAAATGGCTACAGTGACGTTCTTTTCAACCACTACGGACCTGTGGTCAAGCAGGACAAGTGAACCGTATATTAGCTTGACTGTACACTTTGTCGACGAGGAGTTTGAATTGAAAAGCCGCTGCCTGCAAACATCGTATTTCCCCGCCGACCACACAGGAGAAAACATAGCCTTGGGCTTGAGAGAGGCACTGGCTGCGTGGGACCTCTGCGAGGAGCGTCAGGTCGCCATAACAACAGACAACGGCACTAACATGGTCAAAGCAGTGGAGCTTAATCAGTGGACTAGAATCCAGTGTTTTGGTCATAGACTTCATTTGGCCATTGGTAAGTTAAATTGCTTTCATATTTCGTTATATTACACTAAAGCAAATATTTTAAACTACTGTACTTTTATAAGCAAATAACTTTGGGTTAGGGGCAGTTGTACCATTGATTTAATGAAATAAAATTACTTGAAATACAATGTAAAATTCTGTGTGTCACAAAAGATGGCCCATTTCATTTAGGGCTATTAATTAGCATTAAACATAACTCTGTAAAAGATGGATGATTGTAAAGAACAAATCTGCCATTGCCATTTTTGCCTACTACTCCAATATAATTAATTAGGCCTAGAGTTGTGACATGATTTAGTACAAATATTAACTGTGTGTGTGTGCTCTTGTTTTTGTGATATGAGGATACAAATTGTGTATAATAACATGCGTATTACACTGGTATTACAATTTAAGGTGTTCAAATAGCTTAAAAAACATAAAAAACTATGTTTTATTAAAAATGTAAAAATGCAGCATGTCTCCTGTGATGGGTAGGTTTAGGGAAAGGGGCAGTGTGTGTGTGTGTGTGTGTGTGTGTGTGTGTGTGTGTGTGTGTGTGTGTTTTATGCTATTCATATGAACTGGGCATGGAATCAGAACGTGAATATTAAACGTTTTTGCAATGTGTAGTGAGTAAATGTTTTTCATCTATCATTCACAGAAAATGCTCTGAAAAAGAATGCACAATGCATTAACAGAGCTACTGGGATATGCAGGAAGATTGTGGGCCACTTCTCCCATAGTTGGAAGAAAAGAGTGGCCTTGAGGGAAGCACAACGAGAGCTCAACCTCCCAGAGCATGCCATGGTGACAGACTGCGCAACACGATGGGGTTCCTCTCAGAAAATGATAGAAAGAGTCCTGGAGCAGCAAAGTGCATTGTCCAAGGTTCTCTCTGCAGACCGCAAAGTGCGACACCTACTCCCTTCTTGGCAGGACCTGGAGGTCTTGGAATCTGTAAACAAGGCACTCAGCCCTCTACAGGACTTCACGGATGCCTTATCGGGTGAAAGTTATGTGAGCATATCTTGTGTGAAACCTGCGCTGCATCTTCTGAACACCTCAGTGCTGGCTGAAGACGAAGCAGACACTGAGCTGACCAAGTCACTGAAATCCAACATTCTTAGCTACCTCAACAGCAAATATGAAGGCATTCAGGACTTGCTAAACTTCACCACTTTCCTAGACCCAAGGTTCAGAACACAACACATCTCCGAAGAAGAGACCCAGACCTTAAAGGAACGAGCCATATCCGAGTTGATCGTGAGTGAAACTACAGAGTTTACTGGTAAAAAATTATTCAATGTAACAAATTTCTAAAACATGTGCATTGTTTATTGTTTCAGGAAATTCACGGCCAGCAGTATGTAGCCCAAAGCCCTGCAGTGATGGAGAATAGCAAAGATGTGGAAAGTCCACCTGCTGCTAAAGCCAAGAAGAAAACTCTGGCCAGTTTCTTTAAGGAAACCACATGCACAGCACCAAGAGCACCACTGTCCACATTCGATTCCATGGCACAGTTAAGAGAAGCAGTGGCCTCTGAAATCAATGTTTACATTTACATGCCATGTGTAGACCATGGAGAAGATCCACTGAAATGGTGGAAGACACACAAAGTCAGCTTCCCTAGGCTATGCAAACTAGCACAGAAATATCTGGGCATACAAGCAACAAGCTCTGCATCAGAGAGAGCTTTTAGTGCTAGTGGCAATGTTGTGTCAAATCATCGCTCCTGTCTGAAACCAGAGAAAGTCGATATGCTTGTGTTTTTGTCAAAGAACCTCTAATGCGATAAGATTAGCCTAACTGTTTAGAAAGAGGATTTGGAAGTACCTGTTGGTCATTTAAGATTTAGTGGTTTGGGTTTTCAACCGTGTATACAGAGAGTATATGTTACATCCTGAGTAAATGTCCATCCATGTTTGTTTGGACAAAAATGTTAAAAAAATCTTATTTTTGTGAAAATGTGTATGTTTTTATTTGTCTTATTTATTTAGCTTTACTTTTGAGAAAATAAGTTTACATAAATGCAAATGTTCATTTTTTTATTTATTTTGAAAACATTTCTAGTTTTACAAATACACATTTTAGCATTATCACTAATCTGTGTGTGCATTTTCCTTTAAAACCCATCAAGTTGACTCATGATACAATTTATTATAATCGCAATCGCATATCGCAATATTGACCTCAATAATCGCAATATGACATTTTCCCCAAATCGTGCAGCCCTACTGTGGCATAAAAGCTCTTTTGTCTGCAGTAAATCCCTGCAGGACGTCCCGCTGGGGCTGATGGGACAGATTCCAACGCTAGGGTGGTGTGTTTTGTGTAAGACAATCAGATATAAAGCGCAGATCGTGTCGAATCAGCAGTTTAGATTGATGTACTATAGACTGCAATGCATGTGCTCCATAACACGCAAGTGTTTATGTTAAAAAGTCAGCGGGCGTCCTAAAATACGCTTTTAATCTGTTTTAAACACTTGATTTATATAAGAAAAAGTCTCTTCTGCTCACCAAGGCTGCATTTATTTGATCAAAAATACTGTAAAATATTATTAGAATTTAAAACCGCTGTTTTCTGTGTGAATCTGTGTTAAAGTCTAATTTATTTCTGTGATGCTCCGCTGTATTTTCAGCATCATTCCTCCAGTCTTCAGTGTCACATGATCTTCAGAAATCAGAATAATACACAGCAGCTTTAATTTAAATGACTCTTTTTTTTTTTCAAGTCTGCTGTTTGCAATTGATCCAAAAAGCTATGCTAAGTGTATTTTGGTGCGTACATGAACCTCATATGGCTTTCTGACCTTCTGCGTTGGCGTCTGTGTGTGAGATCAATGAAATATCTCGTCTCCGTCCGAATGTTGGAGAGATTCCTGTGTTTGTTGAGTTTAAGGGTGTGTTTAGACAAAGCTTTCAGCTCATGTTTACTTACAGTGATGTGGAACAGATCTAAACCTGCTTTATAATGGATTTAATCATTTTTCTAAATTAATTATGGAGCCTTTATTAAAAATTCCCCAGTCAGTGAAGTAAAATGAGTTTCATGCCCACGCTTGCCATTGATGCCTCTTTTTTTTGGCATGTTGAAATGATGAATAGCAATAAAACATGCCAGGAAAGTCTGAACCCTCATGGAGAAAGATGAGAAGAGCTCATGACGGGTTGAATTTTGCAAGTCTGAACTGATCGTCCATTCCTCAGGATTGATGAAGATTTATGCTGTTGTTTTATCCTTCCTTCCTGTGACACTCGGCTCTCGTTTCCTGGAAATATGGGGATTTCTGAAAGAGATACTCTGACTGTCCTGCATCTTCAAGCCTATAGTTTTGACGTTTTGCTTAGCCTGACTGTTTTAAGATGTGTATTATTTCACAAATCTGAGTCTCTTTTATAAAAGTAGGGTTGGGGGGTTCGCAAAAAATTCAGTGCATTAATGTTTGCCTACATACAATACAGTAGCTATACATTTCTGTCACAATGTCTTCAAGTTAAACCAGACTTTTATTCTGGAAATTTGAGTTTCTGTGTAAATCTGAATTAAACTATTATTATTATTGTGTGTTTAAATAAATTCTCTGCTTTCACCTCCGCAGCACCTCACTTTAACTTCATCTTCATCATCATCATCATGTCTGGGAAGTCAGACGGCGCGTTGAAGAAGTGGGCGGCCGTGCGAGGTCGACTGGGCTCGTCTCAAGAATTGGACGGCCCGCAGGAGGCCAACCTGGAGAACTCAGACGCCGAGCTGTGCATCCGTCTGCTGCAGGTGCCCACCGTGGTCAACTACTCAGGGCTAAAGAAGAGGCTGGAGAAGAGCGACCAGACCTGGATGGTGCAGTTCCTGGAGCTCTCGGGCCTCGACCTGCTGCTGGAGGCCCTGGACCGTCTGTCGGGACGCGGCTGCTCTCGAATCGCAGACGCTCTGCTGCAGCTGACGTGTGTGAGCTGTGTGAGAGCTGTGATGAACTCATCCGCTGGGATTCACTTCATCGTGGATAATGAGGGATACGTGCGCAAGCTGTCGCAGGGTAGAGCAATCTTACTGTACTTACAGGTTTTTTTATCCAGTTCTATTAGGGTACTTCACAATTATTTCTGCATTCATATCTTTCCTGATTGTGATCAAGTAAAGGTCAGAATAAGGTCAGTAATATCTCCGGATGAACTCTTCCTGGACTGAAGCAGCTCAGCTTTACTTGATTCTCCATCAATCACGTTTGAGAGGGAACTGCATGGGAACAGACACATTCAAGGCCCAGAAAGTCAGTAAGGACACGGTTAAAATAGTCCATGTGACTTCAGTGGTTCAACCGTAATCTCATGAAGCTACGAGTATACTTTCTGTGCCCAAAAACAAACAAAAAGAACAACGTTTGAGATAAATTATGAGATAAAATGCAAATCATGACTAGAATTATGAGACAAAAATTCATAATTATGAAAAAACACACATTTGTGAATTTTTTTACAATATTTTGTCTAAAGTTTCAGTAAACCGTTCAATAAAAAAATTAATTTCATAAGATTTTTTTGACTTTTATATTCATAATTATGACTTTTTTTCTCATAGATCACTTGTCATAATTTTTACTTTCTATCTTTCTATCTTACTTTCTAATTTTGTCTTTTTATCTCATAATTGACATTTAATCTAATAGTTCACTTTTCATATTTTTCATTTTGCCTCATAATAATGACTTTCTATCTCAAATTGATGATTTTTGACTTATTGTGTCATAATTAAGATTTTTTATCTCAAAATTAACTTGTCATAATTTTGACTTTCTATCTTTGATTTTGACTTTTATCTTATAATTATGAATTTTATCTCATAATTGATTTGTCATAATTTTGACTATTACATTATTCATTTTTATCTCATAATTCTCTTCATAATTTTCACTTTGTCTCATAATTATGACGTTTTATATTATAACTATGATTTAGTATATCATAATGCCATAATATCTCATAATTATGATTTAGTCATAATATAGATTTTTCTTTTCTTTTATTTCAAAATTATGAGCAATAAAAGTCTGACGTGTCACTTTCGACACTCAACACCATGCAAACATAAATTTTCTTAAGGTTCAATAAACCATTTCAGAAAATCAGATTTTTTTCACTATAGTTTTATGTTTTAGGCTTTACAGGAAAAAAATCATTTCATCGCCCTCATGTTGTTCCAAACCGCATGGATTTTCTTTCATGCTTCTCTTTTGAGGATGCATGTGTTCACCTGACTGTGGAAATCATGCAATCGCTGATTCTATACGTCTGAAAGAAGGATTTGGCTGAACTGTTCCTTTAAAACTATCCAGCAGACAAGATAAATTCAGAAAAACACACATTCCTCCAAAGCATTGCTCACAGTATCTGCATTGCTCAATCTTCACACCTATCACATGCTCTGGCTGTTTTTTTTAGCCATCAGAAGTACAAAGTTCACATTACGTCTCCCAAAATGTAGCTGCTAACTCATCCTAAAAGTTGAGAGGGACAAAACGATGGAGGAGGAAGCTAACAGCGCTGTATTTCCTTTCCCTTTGCCTCCAGCTTTGGACACGTCTAACACCATGGTGAAGAAGCAGGTGTTTGAGCTGCTGGCGGCCCTTTGCATGTTCTCCTCCGAGGGACACAGACTCGCTTTAGACGCTCTGGACCATTACAAGGCAAGTGATGATATGATTCATGCGTCTCCGTCTGGATCAGTTAAGGGATTGATATCAGGTCAGAAAGCGAGTGTTAAGTGTCGAGTGATCTGAAGTGGTCAGCTGAGATAACATGCGTCTCCTACGACCATTGCATCTCTCAATATTTCATTGTTTACTGGATAAAAACACAAAAACATCACACTATTGGACTGCTCTTTCTCAGTATGCTTGTCTTTTTTTTTATACAAATATCTAAACAGTTTTAAATCAAGATACATTAACTGGAGAAGCAAAAATACAGAAATTAAGAAGTCTTGTTTTATGAAAAAATGATCAAAATAAAGAGTTTTTGCATAAAACAAGTACAAATATCTGCCAATTGCTTATTTGTTTATTTACTCTCTTATTTGTTTAAACTTTTCTTATTTACTTGCTTTTATTTCTTTCTTAATTTACAGATTTCTTTAGACATTTACTTGCTTTATTTTTTATTTATTTTTTGCTTTTATGTTTATTTACATATTTCTTCATGCATGTACTTGCGTTCTTGCTTTATTTATTTATTTATTTTGTTATTGTTAAGAAAAACAATCTTGTTTTCTCTTTGAATTACGTTTATGTTTCTGACCCCGGGGGCAGATCTTTTTCTTGTTTTAAGCTTAAACAATTAAACAAGACTTAATATCTTCAGTCTTTGTGCCGCTTAAGTAAATGTATCTTGATTTAAGATTGTTTGTATTTGCACTAAGATAAAAATCCTAAGAAAATCATATTTCCAATGCGTGTGGATTATCTGTTTATATGTTAATCGAGGAGTTTTAACCTCTGAACTTCAGAGGAAGTGGAGACATTTTGTGCATGCATCGGACAGTAATTACCTTTTTAAGCCACATGCTTAAAGTCTCAATACTAGGAAGTGATGGTTTTCTTCTGGAGCAATGATGTGAGCTTTAACATGGGGATTTGAAAGGAAGGTTTAAGGATAACCTTGTTAAAATGTAAAAAATATGGCTAATGTGAAGTTTGCATGACATGATGTGATGCGACACAGTACTGTGTTTGTCTAACAGTCTGTGAAGACGCAGCAGTATCGATTCAGTGTGATTATGAGCGAACTCCAGTCGACTGATAACGTGCCTTACATGGTGACTCTTCTGAGCGTCATAAACGCCTTGATCTTCAGCGCCGAAGACCTGCGCCAGAGAGACAAGATGCGCAAGGAGTTCATCGGTACGTTCAACTAAACCTAGATGCTACATACAGAATACTAGCGTAAAAGTTTAGTATGCCATTTAGAACACAGCCCCTATTCCTATTAAATATGTTAAATCCTGTTGTTTCTGACTGTATATTGCACATTTTGATCAATTTAATAAATCTTCTGGCAATGCAACCTATTGTGTACAATATACATATTGCATACTGCAAAAACAGTACGAGTAGTATGCAAGAATGCTATTTAGAACACAGCCCTTTATTCCAAATACAGTCCAAGTATTGTGAATGCTGGCTGATATTTATTAAAAATTGCATGTAGGTACACATCATGCAGTATGAAAAAAATAAACTATCAAATCATTCAAATTAAAACTGATTCAAAATATGAATAAAAACTAACATGTCTTAATGATACTAATCTAAAAAATAGTTGTGCACGATATTGCATACTTCAGATCTAGTATGAGTAGTATGTATAGCATGCAACTGCAAACAGAAGTGATCAAGTCTTAATTGCGTTCACCTGTTTGTCACACCAGCACATGCCTCCTGTTTTGTGCTTTAACGCAACGGATCTTTCCAACACAGAGTTTTTTTTCTGGGTATTCATGGACTTTACGCTGATTTGTGTCCTCCAGGATTACAGCTGCTTCACCTGCTGCCGAAGTTAAGGTGAGTTTTGTGAAGCAGAAGTGCACACTGAGCAAGTGGATAAATCTCAGTGTGCATCACAGTGCATGTGTGTTTTAGAGAAGAGGATGATGAAGACTTGATCATCCAGTGTGAGGCGTTTGAAGAGGCCATGGCTGAAGATGAGGACGAGCTACTGAGGCTCTATGGAGGAATCGATATGAGCAACCATCAGGAAGTCTTCACGTCTCTGTTTAACAAGGCAAGCGGTGCTCCTCTTACAGATCTGCGCTGGTTTCTTTGGCTCATATGGTGTCTGGTAGCTTGAGCTGCGTCGTGTGTTTGCAGGTGAGCAGCTTCCCGTCGTCTCTGCAGCTGTTGTCCGTCTTGCAGGCGCTGCTGATGCTGGGTCCCGAGCGAGCCGATATCTGGCAGGCGCTGGAGGCGCTCGCTAACAGAGCCGTACTGATCGCTCAGAGCTGTGAGTTTCTCTCTCGTCAGTTGCCATGTGCCTTATTCTCATGGAAATGTCTCTGTTTGGAAACTACTGAATGCATGTCATCTGGATTGAGTGGTCTCTTCTGCTCACCAAGCCTGCATTCATTTTGATCAGAAATACAGCAGAATCACTAATATTCTGAAATATTTTTACTATTTAAAATAACTGCTTTCTACGTGAATATCTATTAAACTTTCATTTATTTCCGTGATGCTCCGCTGTATTTTCAGCATCATTACTCCAGTCTTCAGTGTCACATGATCTTCAGAAATCATGAAAATATGATTTTGCTCTTTCACTCATTAATTCACCTGCTTATTTATTTTCTTGATTATTAACTTGTATATTTACTTTAATTATGCATTTAATTGCTTGTTTATTATTATTTTTTTTTTACTTTACGTATTTGCTCATTTACTTGTATTAATTTTCTTTAATATTTTTCATTTATATACTTGTACATTTACCTGCTTGTTTATTCACTTGCTTCTTAATTGGTTATTTAACTATTTACTTGGTAGGTAAATGCATATACATAATATATATTTATTCGCTCATTTGTTTACTTGCAGTGTACGTCTAATTGCTCATTTACTTTTACACTTGTTTGCTTACTAAAATAAATTTACTTGAATGCATATTAACATGCATCTGCTTTACTTAAGCAAATAAATAAACAAGCAAATATTTACTTTTAATTGATCTACTTGTTTACTTGTATTTAGTCGCTTATGTACTTGTATATTATTTGATTATTTACTTGTATGTCTTTATTGTGCCTATGTATGTTTTTTCTTTTTCCTGTAATGCATTGATGAAATGTTTTTCTCCCTCTCTTTGGGCGTTCAGCTGAGATGGACTCATCTGAGAAGATCATGCAGCGTCTCGTCTTCTCGAAGGAATCGTCCAAAGGCTCCTTTGAGGTCAACGGTTATGAATCCAGAAGAAAGAATCAAGCCGTTCAGACGGAGACCAAAGACGAGAAACTGGAGTGTTCCTGCAGATCATCCAAAACCCAGGAACCTCCACTCAACTCCACAAAGACCGGACCTCCTCCTCCACCTCCACCTCCACTTCCTTTCTCAGCAGTGCCTCTCAAAACAGGAGCTGGACCTCCTCCTGCACCTCCACCACCTCCTCCTTTACCAGGAGCACCAATGCCTCCTCCTCCGCCTCCTCTTCCAGGAATGTGTTCTGCACCTCCTCCTCCTCCTCCACCTTTACCTGGCATGGGTGCACCTCCCCCTCCTCCTCCACCTTTACCTGGCATGGGTGCACCTCCTCCTCCTCCTCCACCTTTACCTGGCATGGGTGCACCTCCTCCTCCTCCAGGAGCAGGTGATGTGATCGTGGCCCAGACGTTTCATCCGGTTGGTCAGTGTTACTCCGCGCCGGCGAGGAGCGGTCCGTATCCCACACTCAGGATGAAGAAACTCAACTGGCAGAAGCTGAACTCCAGAGCCGTCACCGGTGAGATCCGTGAGGAACGCTAGCGACTCCACGCTTCGATTCCCAGAGAACGCATGAGCTGAGAACATGCAGAGCTCTCTCTGTGCCAAATGCAGAAGAATGTAAATATGAAGTGTAATAGTCAGGCTTAATATCGTTAACCAAAGCTAAAATCATTATTTAAAATAAAATAACATTAATAGAAATTAAAAAAAAATTCAAATGCATTATTTAGACATTAAAAAAATTAAAACATTATTATATAAAAATAAAATCTGATTCAAAATATTAACAAAAATAAAATACAAAAATGCTGAAATTTTATTTCAGACAGTTGCAAGTATACAGACATTTGAAAAATTAAAAAACATGACAATTTATAAAACTTTAAAGTTAAAATGAAAACAGAATATCAAAATAAAATCTGATTAAAAATATTAACAAAAAAATGCAAAAAGTAAACTTTAAAAAGTAAAGTAAACTCCTCTTTTAGGAGCTTAGATGGTATAGGGTCTAACATACATGTTGTTGGTTTAGATGATTTAACAAGTTTATACAATTCTTCCTCTCCTATGGTAGAGAATGAGTGGAACTGTTCATCAGGGGGTCTATAGTGCACTGTCTGATGCGATACTGTAGCTGACGGCTGAATGGTTACAATTTTATCTCTAATAGTATCGATTTTAGAAGTAAAGTAGTTCATAAAGTCATTACTGCTGTGATGTTGGGAAATGTCAACACTTGTTGAGGCTTTATTATTCATTAATTTAGCCACTGTATTGAATAAATACCTGGGGTTATGTTTGTTTTCTTCTAAAAGAGGGGTTTTTAATGCTTTTCTGTAGGATAGGTTACTTTCCCGCCAAGCAATACGAAATACCTCTAGTTTTGTTTTCCTCCAGCTGCGCTCCAATTTTTCGGGCTGCTCTCTTTAGGGTGCGAGTATGCTCATTATACCATGGTGTCAAACTGTTTTCCTTAACCTTCCTTAAGCGTAAAGGAGCAACTGTTTTTAAAATGCTAGAAAAGAGAGAGTCCATAGTTTCTGTTACATCATCAAGTTGTTCTGAGGTTTTGGATATGCTAAGGAATTTGGATACATCAGGAAGATAACTTAAAAAGCAGTCTTTTGTGTTAGAAGTGATGGTTCTTCCATACTTGTAACAGGAAGTCTAACCCCAATAGAGTTCAGAATGTCTATAAATGCTGATCCCAATGAATCTTTTTCATTATCAACATGGATATTAAAATATGTATTATTTAGAGAAGACTGGCAAGAAAAATTATCAACAGTTTTTTTTTTTTGTAACAAACGTTTTTTTAAATAAACCTCAAGTATGATAAGTTGAGAAAGTAACGTAAAATTGCCAGAAATATGTTTCTGTCTGTCCAAAAGTATGATTATTTTAGAATATTTATTTCAGGTCATGGAACAGAACTATGATTCTCAGTGTTTGTTTTATCAGACTGGAAGTTATACTTTCTATCAGCGCATGCATTTTTGTGTGAAAATACAGTATGTGTATGTGGGTTTTTTCATAGATGGTCCTTCAATGTGGGCATCAGTCTCAACCGATTCACCGGTGGAGCCCAATTACAGCAGCATCGAGCAGCTCTTCTGTCTGCCAGTGACTGAAGTTAAAGACAAGAGCCCAGCCGCTTCACTCAAGAAAGAGCCCAAGGAGGTATGAGATATACATATAAAATAACAGATTAAATTTCAACATTGAACTTAAGAGCATTATTCCTGGAACTCAGAATCATGGCGCTCGCAACGGCAAGGTCATGGGTTTGACTCCCTGGAATCCATGAACTGATTTTCAAAGAGAAGAAAAAAGCATCGTGCAGGACTGAATTTTATAATTAGAAACTGATTAGATTGTGAACAATAAGGAATGATGACTGATGATGAGAGTTGGATCAAGTTATTCATTATTTTAAATTAAAATTATAAAAACAAATGAATGCTTTTATAGCAAGGTTTGATTAAAAGTTGATTAAGAGCTAATAATGTAAAACAATTAAATTAAAGGACAAATAATTAAAGATTTTTTAAAAACTTGAATAAAGCAAGAATATTTGGAAGACTTACTGAAATGTTTTAGTTGTTTCAGAGTTGCTTGAAAGGTAATAATTAAATGTCAAATGAAAATATTTTTTAAATGCAAAAGTGTAAGTAAAATACAGTTATACAGAAATAATTAATACACAAGTTGATTAAAAGCTAATAATTGAATGCAAATTTAAAATGAAATTTTTTTTTTTTTAAATCTAAAAACACTTACTAAAACATTTAAGAGATGATTAAAAGCTTCTAATTAAAATGTAAAATTCGAACTTTTTTTAGCTTAAATATTTAGTTTAAAATGTTCATTAAAAGCTTCCAATTTAATGTAATTCAAAAAAAAATATTCAAATAAAAGACAAACTTACCGAAATATTTAAACATGTCCATTAAAAGCTTCTAATTAAAAGATGTAAAATTCTATTTTTTATTTGAATTAGTTATTTTAAAATACTTTAAATATTTTAGTAATAAATAATGTTTACCTGCATGTTATGTGGCCACTAACCAACACCAGAGACCATGAATGTGTTGGTAAATTATT
Organism: Carassius carassius; assembly: GCF_963082965.1. Taxonomy (NCBI): domain Eukaryota; kingdom Metazoa; phylum Chordata; class Actinopteri; order Cypriniformes; family Cyprinidae; genus Carassius; species Carassius carassius. The sequence goes on from NC_081762.1 coordinate 1,069,131, forward strand.
GAACTATTAACTTTAAAAGTAAATACTTCATTTATTCTTAGATCATTCACAATAACAGCTGGTACATGTACTAAGAAAATGGGGTAAATTTAAGTTTCGATAAACATGATTTTTCTCCTATTTCTCAGATTTCCTTCATTGACCCCAAGAAGAATCTGAACCTGAATATCTTTTTGAAGCAGTTCAAGTGGTAAGATTGCTTAACGTTTTGATTGCTTAATGTGCGTTTATGTGATATCTGTAAGAGTTCTGCAAGAAATGAAAACCCAGATGGAAAAAGATGGGGGTTTTCCGTGAAACAGTTCAAACAGTGGGCTAGGGCAGACAACGGGCAGGAGGGAAGACCACCAAGACAGTCCAGAGGAAAGACTAGTCAAACTTATTAAAGATTATTAATTATTGACGTTTGACAATTTTTAAATTTTATTTGCTGATGTGTTTAATGTACAAACTATTTCGTGATCTTGCACCACCACCTCTTAAGCAATGTGTGAATTTCTGTAAGGACATTATCAGGCAGACTAGGTCATCAGTTAGAGGTGACTATTCAACTAAATTTAAGAAAACAGATTTTGGACAATCAGCTTTTTGTTAGAGCAGCAGAAAAATGAAATTGAATGCCTGTTTATATTAAAAACCGGTTATATTACTTTTAAAACCACTCTTAAAGTATGGCTTAAGGAAAATCAGATACGTGATCACTGACTTGGATTTGTAATCTAATGTAGTTTGATGCGATTTTGTATGTGTTACATGTATTGTTTGCACTTAATATTGTAATTTTTTAACGATATCCTGCCCAGGAACTGCAGATGCTAATTAGCTTTATAGCTAACTCTGGCACAACACTGTTGTTGTGCGTTGTCTCTGTACAGATTAGCTAAACTAGGTAGGAACACAGGAAGCCAGTAGCTTGATGTTGATCTCAGATGTTGCACTAGTCTCGCTGCCAGGTGTTGGCTCTCAGAACCAAAGTCTAGATACTTGAGCGTACGAGAGCTGCTGCAAGGCTGTAGGGGTCACTAGCCATGGGAAACTGGAGACTGGACAGGACCAAACACGATAACAAACAAGATGAGACTTGAGACGATAGAACAAGACAGACAAAATGCGAAAACAAAAACCGATTAGAGCATTGGCCAAAGAGCAAGTCTCAAGATGAGACTAAATCAGAAATGTCGAAAAGAAACTGGAACTGCAAAAACAAAAAGAAGATAAAATACTAAATGGAAGGAGAATCTAAACAAGACTAGAATGCACAAAATCAAAAACTAAAGCAAGACCGGTCTAGAGAAAACAAAATGGAAACGAGGATACAATATTACTGGATAAAAGAGAAAATTCACTTGAGCAAGATCAAAGGACAACTTCCGAACAAAGAACAGGAAAACACCACAAAACAGACCAGCCCAGACACAAGGGAAAAGAACAAAATATAAAGATGCAAAGCACATTAGGATCAGGTGGCAAACACAAACAGAGATAAAGCCATGAGCTCAGACACAAAACGAACAAAGAAACATTGAACAGAGAAAAGACAGACAAGACCGTCAAGGTAATATCGTGAAAAGATATTTGATTATTTGTTTGCTTTATTCACAAACAGCTCAAATGAAGAGTTCGTGTCAATGGTGCAGAAAGGAGATTGTTCCAAATTTGACGTTGAGTCCCTGAAACAGCTTCTGAAACTCCTTCCGGAAAAACATGAGGTACTTCTCAATAAAATATGAGCATTTACAAGTATCTCCTATTCATAGACCTTGGTGCAAATGAAAATGAGGCTCAGAATTAGGGCTGTCACTTTTAGTTCGAAAATCGATTGCACAATCGATCGGACCAACCAAAAAAAGTTTCGAAAATGAAAATAGGGAATCGATTTTAACCAAATACACTGTTAATTTTAAAATAATTCAACAATTAAAAAATATAGATGTAACAAAACTCACAAACGAGCAGAAAAAGAAAATAAAGAATTCCGAAAGTGCAGTATGCCTTGCGAAAGCTAGACAGAAAATACCAGCAATGTTACGCCCAAGTGACATCGAAAGCTTCCTCTTATGCTGCGTTCACCCCAAACACGAATAGAGTGTCTGGCGCGAATGATTTCAATGTTAAGTCAATGTAAAGTCGCGTTTACTCGAGTCTGGAGGTCTCGCGGTGCGGTAGACGAGAATTCGCCTCATTCGCGCATCTAGTTACAGGAGATTCTGAGCTATGAAAAGGACCATTGCAAGCTGACAGCGACCGGCTTTTGTGGTGGAAAATTGGCAGTAATACCCCCACCTTGCGCAGCTGTACCTGAGTGTCCCTGGGACATCAGTGCGGTCTTCTCAACAGCTGGACATATAGTGAATAAAAAACGCTCTGCTCTGGACCCCGAAAATGTTGTTCGAATTGTTTAACGTTACCTGTCCAATAGTTTGTAATTTGTTTGGTTGTTATTCTGCACGAAACTTCATGCCAATTAAAAAAGAAATATTGCTGACTTGTGTGTTTCCAGCGCTCTCTTTACGTTCATCCGTTATTTGACGTTGAAAAAGGAAACGTCTTTTTTTTTTGACTTGGAAAATCAATTCAATGAACACTTATGTCTTAAAAATCGAAAATGATTTTTTTCACAAAAGTGACAGCCCTACTCCGAATCAATGTTTTCTGTCTTTTTGACATCCATGAGAGTAAATCTGCAGTCTATCCTTGTGATGACCCTGAGTCTCCTGGTCCTATTGGAGCAGAGCGTGGATGATTTTGATTGTTTGTCACCCTGTTAATTGTTCATTATTTTGAATATTTAAGAGTGTAATGTGTTATTTGGGGTAGGCACTCACTTTGGGATACTTCTCTCAGGATTGGCTCTTTTCTAGTTGTTTCTTTTGGCATTTTCTCTTATTGTGTAGTAAATCTTAATGTGATAAAACACTTTGCTTTGATTAGACTTTGTTGTCTATCCCGCTTTAATGTTGCAACCTTAATTCGTAACATAAAATTTCATATCCCGGACGAGCCCCCAATTTTAGCCAATCAAATCAACTAATCAAAATCTTCCACGCTCTGCTCCAGTAGGATCAGGAGACTCAGGGTCGTCAATTTTGCTTTTGGTCAGTTGAGTGTTTTGCATTTAACTTCTCCAGATTGACAACTTAAAGTCCTTTCAAGGAGATTCAGACAAACTGGCCAGCGTGGATCACTTTTACCTCTTACTGTTGGCTGTACCCTGGTAAAGTGACATTAAATCCAATATTCAAGCATTGTTCTTCTAATACTGTAGGTGCATGAGGCATTTAATAGTTTGTGTTTTGTCTGTCATCAGTTACCAGCTGAGGATTGAATGCATGTTGCTGTGTGAGGAAGCACTGTCTGTGCTCGATATCCTGAAGCCCAAGGTGGAGCTGGTGGAGACGGCCTGTGAGAGTGAGTACAAACTGACTGCTACGGTTTAAAACCATTCTGCTCTTAAAAAATTCCAGCAGTACAAAGTGTAACGGCCAGTTTAAATAAACACCTGAGATTTGAAACATCCAGTGAGATTCTCGTGCATAATGTTTACATGTGAGATTTTGCTTCAGAACAACTTTTATAATTCCCACATTATAAAACAAGGTTAAAATTAATTTGATACATTTTATTCAATGTTTTATTTTTGTTTAATTGTTTTTGTATTTATAGATAGTTGTGTTTTTGACATTTATTGTTTTAGTTCATTTTGATTGTTTTGTTTTACTTTTGTTTATTTATAGTTTGTTTATAAAACAATTTTTAAATAAATTTGTTTGTTTTTTGTTTCATTTATCCATGTTTTTATTTAGTTCATTAGTCTGTGTTTTTGTGTTTTATTTTGTTCTGTTTTATTTTATATATTTTAGTTTATTTTATTATGTATTAATTTCAGTTTTTCACACATTGTTTAATGCACAGTTTTTCTTTGTACTTTTTTTTCAGAATTAATGAATAAATGCACAAAAAAAACACGTTTTAATAACTCGATGTGTGTCACCTGCAGATATCAGGAAAAGCTCACTACTGCCGTGTTTCTGCAAATTAATCCTCGATGTTGGAAACTTCCTCAACTATGTAAGAAAATCTCAATTTTGTAAAGACGCTATAACATATCCTTACCAATATCCAGCAACTAATATTGCTCTGTTTTTCCTGTTACTTTGAATTTATTCATATTAATGCTGATTTAGATTTGTGTGGCTATGCATTAGTGATACCCTGCATCTGATTAAGTTTGTTGGTCACCAAATCACCCTAGATACTTGCTCTGTTTTCTGTGTTTGCGGTGTCTTAGTTCCTCATTTTGTGAACTTTTCCTTTTTGCCAGGGAAGCCACACAGGAAACGCTGAAGGATTCAAGATCAGTTCCCTGCTGAAACTCACTGAAACCAAAGCAAACAAGAGCCGCATCACGCTCTTACATCACATCCTGGAGGTATTGAGCCATTCTACAGCATTACAATAAATGTCAGAATTTTCAGTAATTTAATAAATATTTATATTATAAGGACTTTTTTTTCACTTATTAGAATTAGAAGTGTCACTTTGTATATTATCGTTAACTAAAATCTATGTAATAAAGTATTATTAATCAAAATAAAATAAACGTTAGCTCAATAAAATATTTTAAAACTTATTTCACCTAGTTGCCTAGTAAAAATTTCTTGTTTTTAATTAGTTTCAGCTGAAGTAGTCTCGTGTAGCCAGACCAATTCATGACCGCTTTCATTGGCCAAGGCCCGCCCATGAGGCCGTTTGACTGACATGTCAAACAACCAATCACAGTTCATTCATTCATCGTCATGTTTCGAGGTGTGGAAAACTCTGACGTATTTTAAAGATTATATGCCGCAAACTTTAAATATTTCACATACTTTTGAGCTCGTCGTCACAGTTGTAAACATGGCATCTTTCATCTTTCGTGACGTGGTTTGGTGCCGCGGTATCTTTGTTTCCAGGCGGAACGTTAAAGAACGCGACACACTCGTCTCGCGTAAATCCTGTAGAATTCAACCAATCCTATGACGACTTCGACACTCCTGAAGCGTTTCCAATTTTGTGTCCCATTTGCATCAGATGTTTAGCCAAGGGCGTGACATCTGAGACTAAGCTGAAGTACTAAAATAAGTAAAACTGAATTGTTTCATTTAGTTAAGTTCAAATTTTAAAGAAAACTAAAACCATAAAAACTTTTTTATTATTTGAAGTAAAATAAACAATGGAACATTTCTCGTTTTTGTTTAGTTAGTTGAACTAAAATAACAAACTATATTAGTTGGTGTTGGTTTTATATTTGTAAATTCAGTGTAAATTCGTTTTGTCACCTTTACTTTATTTTACCATATTGTTCCAGCCCTGTATGAAATAAAGATATGAAACAGAACCTCAGAATAATAAAATAATATATATATATATATATAGATGGATAGATAGATAGATGGATAGATATATGGATAGATATTAAAATATTTTACTATTAATAGTACATTTTCATTTTAAGTAATTTTCAAAGTCATTTAATGAAAATGTTTTTATTTAATATTAAAATTGTAAATATTATAGTTATATAAAAATATTTTTATAGGCAAGTCACTTATTCAATGTTTTTAAAAAAAAAATTTATATCCGTTAATATCAAGTTGCTCTTAATATTAATAATGTAATTTTTATTAATGTAAAATAGTAGTTATATAAATAATATTAAACCTTTTTATATTAAAATATTTTAATAGGCAATAGTCATTTTTATTAAAAGTTTAGTTTAAAATATTATTTATCTCAATTAGTTAATATGAAGTTGTTTTTAATATCAAAAATGTAATTGTATTTAATATTAAAATATTGTAATTGGCAATAGTCATTTTAATTAAAAAAATATTTTTTATTTTTTTTTTTTTTTTTGGGGATTTTTCTGTTATGTTCCAAAAAAACAAACAAACCCATAAATGTAGTTCCTATGACTCGAGCGCCTTTATTCCATGTTCTTTGATCGTGTTTTTGTTTGTCGTCTTTTTAATGTGAGGTCAGAGTGACATGAGAGCGGGTAAATGCTCTTTATTTTGGGGTGAATTATTCCAGTTAAACTCTGCTTACTCTGTGATTAGTGGTGAATGTCTGTGGATCTCTCTGGTTTCCAGGAAGCTGAATTAAATCATCCAGAGCTGCTGAAGCTTCCAGACGACATCGAGGCCTGTGAGAAAGCAGCCGGGTAAAACAAAAAATAAAAGAAACCCACATTTTTTTTTCCAGGATTCTTTGAATAGAAAGATCCAAAGATCAGCATTTTGCAACTTTTGTAGCATTATACTCTCTACCGTTCAAAAGCTTGGAGTCAGTGGGGGGCTGGGATCATAGAAATCAATACTTTTATTTAGCAAGGATGCGTTAAATGAATAAGTGATGATAAAGACATTCACGTAGAAAGACGTTATTAAGAATAATAAAAATATTTCAGAATATTCCAAAAAGTACCTTCAGTATCTGAGAATTAATACATGATACGATACGATACGATACTGTCACGATGTTTTGCTCACTTATATCATCTTCTTCTTTCAGCGTAAACCTGGACTCGATTCAAGCCGAAGCCAGTCATCTTCTGAAGAGACTGAGAGACGCGGAGAAGAAGGTCTCTTCGTCGCTCGATGACGTCAAACAGCAGTTCTCAGGGCTCATCGAGGTACAATCGCGCGTTTAATCTAAAGAGCGTTTCTCTTTCCAGCTGTGGTGGTGTTCTTGAATGTCCTTGTGGTGTTTGTGCAGAAGAACCTGACGACGTGTGCAGCTCTAGACGAGCGTTTCACTAACCTGGACAACAGAAAAGGAGATCTGGCTCAGTATCTGTGTGAAGACGTGGCTCAGCTCTCGCTCGACGAGCTCTTCAACAACATCAAAACCTTCCGCCAGCTCTTCCTCAAAGCCCTGAAGGTGCGTGAGGCGTCACTATACGCAGAATAAACTCCTTACAGTGGGTTCATGAAGGTTTAGGCTCAGATGATGTGCTTTTAAACCCTCCACCCGAAGTGAGACGCATTAATAGTATAAAATAGCATAATATTAACCACTTTTTATTCATTTTAAAATCATTTAATATTAAGTTAAGAATTTAAAAATATTTTCATATTAATAGTTTAGTTGCTTTTAATATCAAAAATGAATTTTTAATGACTCTTTTAATATTGAAGCGTTTAAATGCTTTTAAATTAAGTCTTAAAAAAAATTAAATATTAAAATGACTTATAATTAATACTAAAGTTGTTTTTAATAACACATTTGAAATTAGTTCATTATTTTAATATATTTATATTGATTAATAGTTAGTCACTTTAACAAAAAATGCTAATGCTAAATGCTTTAATTTATATTAAAATAGTATTAATCATATTAAAATAAAAGTAGTATTAAATAAAAGTAATATTCAAATAACTATAGTTAATATTGAAGTCGTTTATACTGTTAATGTAATTAAGTCATTTTAATTAAACCAATATTAAAATAAGATTATATAATTAATATTAAAATAATTATACTTATTATTAAAGTTTTTTTTTTGTTAATATTTAAATGTTAATTGTTTTTAAAATAATTTTAACTATTTAAAGTTTAATTTTAACTAAAAATATTTTTAAAAAATATTTTACAATTTTATCCTAATTAAAAGTTGATATTAAAGTCATTTTTAAACACTTCAGCATCTTTATTATTTCTTCAGGAAATATGAAAATCAGATTATTATTCCATGCATTTTTATCGGCAACTGAAAATATAAGAAACGTGACATTATATTAAAATTGAAGTACTAAAACTGAAATAAAAAATTAAATGGGCATAATAAAATATAAATAGAATTGTAATAAAAAATGGTTTAGAAATAGAAAATTCCAAAATTAAATAAAAACGATAAGGGCATGTTATTAATAATAAAACGACACTGATGAGTGGTGTTCATGGCATTTCTGTAGGAAAACAAGATCCGTAAAGAACAAGCGGCTAAAGCGGAGAAAAGAAAGCAGCAGCTGGAGGAAGAAGAGTCCAAGAGACAGAAGGGAGAAGATGGAAAGATAAGTGAGTCCGAACAAACTATTCCTGTCCAGAACTTGGGTTTGTATTCAGTTACTGAAGAATACAGATGTTCATGAAGCAGAAGCAGATGTTATATTAGAAACCTGTTCTCAGTCAGAAAAACGGCTGCATCGGTGATCCATTTAAAAACTAATGTTTTTCATTCAAATTAAAATATTTTAATATGATTTAATAGTTCATATTTAAGTCATTTTAAAACTTTTAAAACTGTTGTAATGACAAAATATTAAATATAGTTAATATTAGTTTTTTTAATTCAACTAATTTTAATATTACAATTATTTTCACAATCATTAAGTTCAATATTAAATAGTTTTTTAATTCGTTAAAATAGTAGTTATGTTTAATTTATCCAAAAACTAATGTTTTGATTTAATATTATAGATTTTTATATTTAATATGATGTCATATTTAATTAAAAACTAATGTTTTTAATATAAAGTTGTTAAAGCTAGTATTAAGTTGTTTTTAATATTAAAGCCTTTAACTAATAGTAAGATATTTTAATGTTATAATGTTAAGTTTTTAAATAAAAAGGAATGGTGATTTTAAAGTAATTTTTAATATTAAACAATTTAAAGTTTTTAATGAATTAAAGACCAATGTTTTAATTAATATTACAATATTTTAATAAGTAACAGTTAAGTTGTTTTTAGTTCATTAGAATTGTAATATTGATTAGTCATTTTAAAAAAATGTTTTCAAGTTAATATTAAGTCATTATAGTTTTTAGTTTAAAGTTTTTAATTAAAGTCTTATGTATTCATTTTACTTAAAATAATAGATTTTATTTAATATTACAATAATAACTTAATATTAGTCATTTTAATTAAACTAATATTATATAAAGTTGTATTTAATATTATGATTTAATTGATAAAATATAAAACTTAAGATTACAATATTTTAACTGTTAAGTTTATAAATGTTTTATTAACTAAAAACAATTTTATTTGTTAAAAATGTGTTTTAGTTAATTTAAATACTTTAAATTTAACTTAACAATTTTAAGTTTTTTTAACTGTTAATATTAAGTTCATAGAAATGTTTTAACTAAAACTAAATTTTATTTATATAAAAAATGTGTTTTAATAAAACATTTCTATAAACTTAACTATTTAGTTTTTTGTAACTGTTAATATTAATTGTTCAATTTAAAGTATATAAATTTATTTAATAACTATTATTTTTGACTAATATTAAATATATAAATTTCATGTAATATTAAAAACGATTTAATATTAAAGTCATTTGAAAGTAATGTTGAACTAATATTACGTTTATATAAAGTTGTTTTTAATATTATACAATTATTTTAAAGAAATGTTTTAATTTTAAGTAATTGTTAAAAATAAAACTTTTTAATTAAGATTACAATATTTTAACAAAACAATTTAGATTATAGTGATGTTTTATTAACTAAAAACTCATTTAATATTACGATATATTAAGTTTAATTTATATTAAACTATCATTTTAACTATTCATTTAATAAATTTAAATGAAGAAAAAAATAATTTCATTTAATATTAAAAACTATTTTGTATTAAAATTTTAATATTTTAGAATTTATTTAATTGTTAATGAGATGTTCTATATTGACTTCCAGTATTAGCAAGCACCGAATGCGGCTGGGTTTTGATATAAATCTGTTTTCAGTTCGTCGAGGCGTAGCTCCGCAGGACGACGGCTGCATCATCGATCATCTCCTGGCCGACATTCGCAAGGGTTTCCATCTGAGAAAGACTCGTCCCAGGTGCGAAAGGGAAACCCCTCCTAGTGAAATGCATAGAGATATGGGAGCGTCCGGTAAGAATATCAGCCCGTCCGGCTCTAGAGCGGCTCCAATGCAAAAGTCTCTGGCTCATGCGCTGCTCTCTGTATAAAGAGCTTTTATTAAGATTGGCGAGTTTCTAACTCCTTTAAAGCCGAAGCAGTGTTTGTGTCCAGTCTCTTTTAGAGGCGGTGTAGAGTTTTGGGATTGGAGCCTGATTCCTCACATGTTGCTCGACCAATCAGCTTCGCAGCTTCTGATTGGTTCTTCACACTGGTCTGAGCTGTCAATCACGTGCCAGTGATATAATACACTTTGCTGTATGTCAGTGTGAACTGTTAGTACAAGCTGTAAACTGCAAATGGGTAGTTGACATTATTTTGTATTTTTTGATTTCTCCTGTAAATGTTGACTATTTCTTTTTGGTAATTCGATGATTTATTCAGCTTTATGTAGGGCTGCACAATTAATCGCAGTAGGGCGACGCGCTTTAAAACCCTGCCGTTTTCAGTCAAAATAAGTTTGTCGTTTGAAAATGAAGCCAAAAATATTTGTCATTTTTATAGATAAATTACAATAAACCGTACCATTTTCAGATACTGAATTTGGGATTTTTTTTTCTTAGTTGTCAATTATAATCATCAAAATGAAAAGAAATAAACATTTGAAATATCAGTCTGTGTGTAATAAATGAATGTTATATACAAGTTTCACTTTTTTAATGGAATTAGCGAAATAAATCAACTTTGATGATATTCTAATTATATGACCAGCACCTGTAATTTTATTTAATTAATTTATAAATACTTTTTAATGGTTTAGTTTATATTTTTCATCTTTGTTTAATAATAATTTGACATAACAATAATACTAAAAATTGTTGTTATAAAGAAAAAATGACAAATGTTTTTGAGATTTTTTTTTTTTAATAATAATATTGTTCAATAATGAGACTTATTTTTATTATTATTATTATTATTATAACAAATATATAATAATAATAATTGTCATTATTAAACAATATTATTAAAAAATATATATATATATATATATATATTATAATTTTGTATGGCAGTATAAAACAAATATAATTTTTATGTATTATATTCATTATTATTATTAATAATTTATAATTTGATAATTTTATGATATATAACATAATGTATATTATTATTTTTTTATCAGAAACAAAAGCATTTTTTTCCCCTTAAGTTGTGCAGCTCAACCTACTTGCCTTCGTTGAATGATTTTAAATACTGCTCAATTTATAGTAACTACATGCACAATAAAGAAAGAAAAATTAGGAAAATATTGGGATAAAATTAGAGCATGTCACACGCAGGACATTGATGTCAACTACCCAAGCAACACAAGCAGAATTTATCATTGTCTGACACTGAACTGGTTTAAACTTAAATACTTGATCAATCCTCAAAAGAGCGCTGGCTTTGCTTCATGCTTGATCTCCATCTGACACACGCTTCTGCTCCTCAACAAACCGATCTCTTCTCGTCCTGAAGCAGCAAGTGCAAGGTCTGTCGGAGAAGAAGCTGGATCGTCTGCGGTCCACACATCTCCAGCGGCCGCGGTTTCTACTCCAGGAGACTGCGGCACCAGTCCCTGTGCTGAAGACACCTCAGCGGGTAACGGGGAACCAGAGAGCCTTCCTTCAGACCAGAACGGGCTTCAGTCCCATGAAATCCACCCTCCAGCCATCAGTCCAGCACAAAACCATCAGGAACCAGCCGACACGTCACCCAGCTGCCTTACTACAACCAACACCGACCAGAATCACAACGGGAATAACATCAGGCCTGCAGACGGTCACCTGAAGAACACAGACGAGACGCTTCGGGCGAGCAACACGCACACAGACGACGACGCCAACGAGTCGACAGGAAGACCGCAGGCGTGTGATGTCGACGGAGTGATGTCACAAGCCCCGCCCACTCCCTCTGACAGCCCCGCCCCCCTGAAACCTGAGAGCAAAAAACATTTCTTACAAAGAAACAAAAAAGGCAGTAATGAAGGTAATCTATTTATATATCTAATAAAAGTCAAGTTTTTCAGCACCGCGTGTGTGTTCTTAAAAATTTTCGGTTTGCAAACCACAGGAAATGTCTTATTTATAAAGCTAACACTTATTATTAAAATATTACTTATTAATATTTTAATGTGTACTATCGAATTTGTTAAAGTCAAGATGCTGGGATATTTCTGGAGAAACGCGTTATAAGACATGTCCGAGGCACATTTCATCCCAAAATTAATTTCTAATCACTAAAATCACAAATCTAAATCACATTTATATAATTTTCTGTCACAGTTATTGGCATTTATTTCTTCAGTCAGTCCGAGGCACTACAAGTACTACATTTAAATCAGTAAAAAAAAAATTTATATATATATATAACACTTGGGTGGGTTGGGAAAAAAGTTATAATAAAAATAATTATAATTTCTAATATGTAAGAATTAATAAATACATTTGGGTGTGTGTATAATATTATTATATAATAATAATAATAATAATTCAACATTACATTGAGAGGAATGTGGCTGGGGGTATAATAATAATAATAATAATAATAATTAATAAAATAAACACTTGGGTGGGTTGAAAAAACATACATACACACATATACATATACATATACATACACATATATATATATATATATATATATATATATATATATATATATATATATATATATAAACACACACACACACACATACAATTTTTTTTTATATAAAAATGAACTAAAATAAAACGCACACACACAAACACACATATATATATAATTTGTATAAATACATTTTGAATGGATAAAAAAAAAGTGAAATGTTGAAAAAAAAAATGTTTTTCTAATTTTAGATTTTTGGGTAGAATATGACCTGGACGTTTTCTTGACATCTCATCGAGTTATTACACATGAGTTTGTTGTCGTTTTCTTCCAGAAACATCTGTTTAGTAACACCGTTAACGTGTGTTGTGCTCTGTGTTGTGTTAAACACCTGACATTAGTGCAGTAGCTCTGTCTCTGAGCCGAGGTCATCACATGAATGTCTCTTTTTCTTTGACCCTCTGAAGTGGAGGGTAACAGAGGGAATGGACGCTCTAAAAAGGGATGTGTGTTGCAGTGAGGTAGGTTTAAATGGAGAACTAACCGGACTGAGCAAGCCGCCTAATCGATCTCTAACCAGTCCTCTCTACTCACATGTGTGTTGACCAGCTCTGTTTATTAACATCCGTCTCGGCCTGAACTCGTGGGGATCTGCTGTGGTTTGTTCTCGCCTTCGGTCTGTCAAATAAACCTCCTCTCTTTCGTCAAGAGAGACTGTTGAATCATTTCTTAACATGTGATTTTGTCTTGTATAAATCAGATTTATGTCTCGCTAATTGCATTTCTTTGTGTTAACAAAAAGATCTCTGCCTGATCTGTTTTAACCAGCATCTCAGTTATGAGAACCGTTGAGTTTGGCGTCTGTACGATTTTTTAATGTTTTAGAAATAAGTCTCTTCTGCTCACCGAGGCTGCATTAACGGATCAAAAATACTGTAAAAATAGTGAAATATTATTATAACTTAATATAACTGGTTTCTGTGTGACTAACTGATAAAGTGGAATTTATTTCTGTGATGCTCCGCTGTATTTTCAGCATCATTCCTCCAGTCTTCAGTGTCACATGATCTTCAGAAATCTGAATAATGATTCAAGAAACATTTCTGGTTATCGGTGTTGAAAACATTCATATTTTTGTTGAAAGTGATGCATTTTATTTTTCAGAACAGAAATTTCAAAAGAACAGCATTTATGCGAAATGGTAATCTTTTGTATCATTATAAATGTCTTTACTCACACTTTTGATCAGTCCAATGCATCGTTGAGGAGCTAAATTAAATCGTACTGACCCCAAACAGAAGTGTGTATTTGTGTAAACGGATAAATATACCAGTGTAAATCACATTGATGATTAACTGACGGAGCAGAAGTTTTGAGGATCCTGACGTGTGACCTTTGACCCGACATGTTTCAGGGTTGTTGTCATGATTAATCAGGGCTTTAATCTGTCTGTCAGTGAAGAATGAAAGACAAACAAAGCAAATAGTTCAGAAATGAGTCCAGATGTGCATCTGTCAGAATAAAGACTTCCAAGATTATCAAATAGTTTGTTTAATAGAGAACAGTTTATTCTGTTTCTAGGAGAGTTTAAGAGGTTGAACTGGCATTTGCTAAATATCAGTCATGATATTAAAAAAAGAAGTGTATATGGATTGTTTTTGAACTTTGAGAGTATAAACTGATTTATTTGTTTTGTTTTTAAGTTCTGGGTTTCTGAATTCTTCAATTGGACTTCAAGTCTTTCTAAAGATATGATTTCTTATGCTACTCCTTTATCATTTAAAGGAACAGTTCACCAAAAAATTTCATTAAATAAAAATGTATTCATCCTCAGATCATCCAAGATGTCAGTTTGAGTTTGTTTCTTCATCGGGTTTATAGAAATGTAACATTGCATCAGTGTCTCTGCAGTGAATGGGTGCCGTCAGAATGAGAGTCTGATAAAATCATCACAATAATCCACAGCACTCCAGTCCATCAGTGAACATCTGGAGAAGACAAAACCTGAAACAAATCCAGCATTAAGATGTTTTTAACTCAAACACATAGAGTCTATAATCCATAATAACACTTCCTCCAGGGAAAACGTGTTCTGGTCTGAATCAGGAGAGAAATCTGCACAGATCAAGCAGCGATTAAACAGCTCTAAACAAATGTGTGAGAGACAACAGCAGATGCACTTTTTCACTGGAGGAAGTGTTATTAAAGTTGCTGTGAATTATTGTGATGTTTTTATCAGCTGTTTGGACTCACATTCTGACGGCACCCATTCACTGCAGACTTAAATCGATGACAAATGTCGGTGCTCGAAGTTTAAACTCTTATTTTTTTACCCCCTCATGTTGCAGGAAGCTCAAGGAAAAGAAGAACAAAGGGGAGAAGGAAAAGTTGAGTCTGTTCCTGATGTGTTCCTGTTATTCATCTGGATCTCAGAGGACCGGAGGAGATCTGAACCTCTCTTTCATCTGCAGAGGAGCCACTGACGGTGTACTTTAAACAAATACACACTGTGTATTCAAGTTTGGCTTGAAGAAATGTGTTTTTAAATGCTAAATCTTTAGATTTGACCAAACTATTTTAAATATTTGTACACTTGGAAGATACATTTATGACACACCAAATCTCTGTTTACGTGAGA
This sequence comes from Carassius carassius, assembly GCF_963082965.1. Taxonomy (NCBI): domain Eukaryota; kingdom Metazoa; phylum Chordata; class Actinopteri; order Cypriniformes; family Cyprinidae; genus Carassius; species Carassius carassius. The sequence goes on from NC_081762.1 coordinate 1,084,246, forward strand.
GAGGGTTAATAGAGGAGAGGAAAAATGGTCAATCATGAATTTTTGCTGTTTCTCAAAAAACCTTTAAACAGTCTGAAACCTTTAAGATGCATTGCTGTTAACTGTTTAACATTGCTCTGAATGTTAACTTAATATGTTATGAATATGCTTGGCATTAACCGGGAAAAGTATTACTTTGTTATGATACCGGTTCTAAAATATTAGTGTAATAAAAAATATTGGATTACATTTGCGCTTGCAGTGGTTAAGCGAGACTGTCATATTGATGTCATTATGTATTTTCATTGAGAAAATCTTTAAATAAAAATAAAAATGTGTTGTCAGCTCTAGTTCACATTCACTGGAATTTGAAATGCATTAGAATTTTAATTCGTGTTGTTTCGTCTTCAAGGGCACGCGCTCCCTCAGCTGTAAGCTCCGCCTCCAAATGCACGCCAGCCAATCCCAAGCTCGCAATTCTGAACACATAAAATGATTGACAGACTCATGGCGCTCTCCCGAATCTTCCGTTTCTGTTAGTCAAAAACGATGTTTAGATGTCTTTAAGATGTTTATGATTTAGAATGTATGTCAAACTGACTTCTTAAAGACGTCTGACAGATGTTTGTACACAGCAGATGCTTTCCAGATCTTTAATCTTGCAGATGTAGCCTACGTGTGCTATCTGGGTATTGATTGTATCAGCTGATTTTTTATCACATGCACACGCCAAACTGATCAATAGTGCATTGTAGTCTTTCTTTTACTGTCTATGATTGTAGTAGTGGTTTGGTAACTCAATAACAGCGCACTCTAGTCTGCGCATGCGCGCGGCTCAGAAAGGCGAATCCTCTTTGAATCGCATTCAGACATCAAGGCGCTTTTTGTCTTAATGGAAACATCTGAACGCTTACAAGCGATATCATTTAAATCGAAGAACCCCAAGGATTGGTTAGTGACATACACGCAGAGATCTGCCACAACTATCAACACGAAAAACGCTTTAAAAATCTATCGTCCAGTAATCATCATCAACCGCGATTGGTCTCCTCTACACCAGCGCTGAGAAAAGTAACATGTATCACGTGACACTGCGCGCTCTTCCGCAGCTGTCTTTATAATTTACACCCGAGTAGATAAACTTTAAAAAACATCTGAATTATTGGAAAGTTATTATTGAGCAGTAAATAGTTAAAACGGAATAAATATTATTTAACCGTATCCCGTCTAAGAAGTTCCGTGCCGCCCGTCGCCGGAGCGCTCTTTGCCCGTTCCACCCGTCATCAGATTCATTCCGCTCCGGACGCTGCAGGATGTCTTCGGGCTGGTCAGCGAACGACCACAAGAGCTACTCGAACCCGCCGTCAGCTGCGGTGAAACGGGCGAGAAACGACTCGGGGAACAAAGTGACGGTGGTTCTGGGAGCGCAATGGGGAGATGAAGGCAAAGGAAAAGTTGTTGATTTATTGGCGACGGAGTCTGATCTCGTGTGCAGGTGTCAGGTAATATAATGTCAAACGATAATAACTGCATAATAAATCAAATTGCAAAATGAATGTGACTTTAAATAATCAGTTGTACTAAATGCATAAATATTTTACATTTATCTTAATAATTGGTTATTATATCTAATTTTATATTATAAATGGATTTTAATAATATCCTAAATCATTGTTTGCTGTAATTGCATTAATAAAAACAAATGAATACCATGTACTGCCAACAATACTAATAAATTACTTATAAAATATGCTTATTTATTATGCATATCTATAATTATAGCAAAGTATGCATTTGTCATAAATATAAATTTATTTATATAATTTTTATTAATAATAAAAAACGAATAAACATATTTATGTATAGGATTTTATTAATAATTAAAATGAATAAATAAACAAATATATATTTATTGATTTATAACGTTTTATTAATAATTAAAAACGAATACATAAATATTTATTTATATATACGTTTTTATTCATAACTAACAATAAACAAATGTTTATTTATACATTTGTGTTAATAATTAAGAAATAAACAAATATTTATTGATTGATTTATATATACATTTTATTCGTAATTAATGAGAAGTGACTTGACTTCTTAAATAAACAAATAAATAATTGTTTATTATTATTAGTAGTAGTAGTTATGCAGCTCCAAATCTCTCATTTCTCAAATGATTTTGATATTAACAGTTGCTGTGATATTGCTCAGTTCTTAATCTCTACATATTCCGTGTCATCACTCTTTATTAATCTAGTCTGATCAGTGTCTGTTGAGTGTTTACAGCCCGGTTTGGACTCATTATCATTATTAGTCACATGCAGTGTTTTTAAATGACTATTATATGCATGAACTATGAAATACTCTTGATAATTCGTGCATGTTCAGCTGTGTTGCCGTGCGAGTCTGAATCTGAGTGAATGTCAGTCCCAGAATTCCTCCTTGCCCTTCGCTGAGCTCGGGTCACATTCCCAGCGGTACTGGACATGTGAGAAGGCCACAGCCCATATAGTCTGTGGAAAATAAGCCTCTCTGGTTGGTGGATCAGGTGTGACACAGTGTGTCTGAGGAAATGGCAAGCCGGCCGTCTGGATGCTTTCAGAGGCACATTTCCAGGCCTCCCTTTTGGAGAAAATAAGAGCGTGCACTTTGAAGTTGTTGGTGTGCTTTGACTGTGAACCTTCCTGCATGAGGCTCATGTGGCTCTTCTGTCACAGGGAGGAAATAACGCTGGTCACACGGTGGTGGTGGATGAGAAAGAGTATGATTTCCATCTCCTCCCCAGTGGAATCATCAGCACCACATGCACATCATTCATCGGTGAGGAGGAGACGCTTGCAGTGGATAGATGTAGTGTTGCATCTGGCATTTTTACTGCATATGGAAACTTGTTTCCCCCCAAAAAATAAGACATAAACTTGTAATTATAAGGAAAGTCAGAATTGTGAGAAGAAAGTGAAATATTGAGATGTCAATTTTTTGTTATGGGTTTATATTAAGCAATTATACACTTACGTTTCCAAGAGTAAGTCAGAATTGTCAGAAATAAATTCAGAATAACAAGAGAAAAAAAATCTGAAATTCAAGACATAAATTCAGAATTCAGATAAAAAAGTCATAATTGCAAAAAAAGTAAATTAGAATGAAAAGTAAAAATTGCAAGAAATAAATTCAGAATAACAAGAAAAATTCAGAATTGTCAGAAATAAATTCAGAATAACAAGAGAAAAAAATCTGAAATTCAAGACATAAATTCAAAATTTAGAAAAAAAAGTCAGAATTTTAAGAAATAAATTCAGAATTACAAGAAAATAGTCAGAATTGCAAGAATTAAATTCAAAATTTAGAAAAAAGTCAGAATTGCAAGAAAGTAAATTAGAATAAAAAGTAAAAACTGCAAGAAATAAATTCAAAATTGCAAGAAATAAATTCAAAATTCAGATAAAAAAGTCATAATTGCAAGAAAGTAAATTAGAATAAAAAGTTAAAACTGCAACAAATAAATTCAGAATTACAAAACTTCAGAATTGCAAGAAATAAATTCAAAATTGCAAGAAATAAATTCAGAATTACAAGAAAAAAGTCAGAATTGAAAGAAATAAATTCAAAGTTTAGACAGAAAAATCAGAATTGCAAGAAATAAATTCTGAATTCAGACAAAAAAGTCGAAATTCCAAGAAAATAAATTCAGAATTACAAAAAAAAATTCAGAATTGCAAAAACTGAATTAAAAATTCAGACAAAAAATTCAGAATTGCAAGAAGTAAATTCAAATTCAGATAAAAAAGTCATAACTGCAAGAAAGTAAATTAGAATGAAAAGTAAAAACTGCAAGAAATAAATTCAGAATTACAGGAAAAATTCAGAATTGCAAGAAATAAATTCAGAATTGCAAGAATTAAATTCAGAATTGCAAGAAAAAAGTCAGAATTGCAAGAAATAAATTCAGAATTGCAAGAATTAAATTCAAAGTTCAGACAGAAAAATCAGAATTGCAAGCAATAAATTCAGAATTACAAAAAAAATCAGAAATGCAAAAACTGAATTAAAAATTCAGACAAAAAATTCAGAGTTGCAAGAATTAAATTCAAAATTCAGACAAAAAAAGTCAAAATTGCAAGAAATAAATTCAGAATTGCAAGAATTAAATTCAGAATTACAAGAAAAAAGTCAGAATTGCAAGAAATAAATTCAGAATTTTAAGAATTAAATTCAAAGTTCAGACAGAAAAGTCAGAATTGCAAGAAATAAATTCAGAATTTTATGAATTAAATTAAAAATTCAGACAAAAAATTCAGAATTGCAAGAATTAAATTCAAAATTCAGACAAAAAAAGTCAAAATTGCAAGAAAATACATTCAGAATTGCAAGAACTGAATTCAGAATTCTGAGAGAATAATGTTAAACTGACACATAAAAGAAGGGAAGGGAAAAAAGTTGCAATTACCTTTTTTTAAATTGTTTATTCTGTGATGGAAACAAGCTTCCATATACTAAAGACAGTTTATCACTCACTGATTAAAAGTGTGATGAAATCTGATGTTTTCAGAGACTGTAAAGTTGAATCCAGATTGACTGTGGTTTCAGTAGTGTGTGTTCATCTGCAGGTAACGGCGTAGTCATTCATCTTCCAGGATTATTCGAGGAGATCGACAAAAATGAGAAAAAGGGTATTGTTTCTCATGATTTCCACATACATGCAATCATCACATTCATGACTTGATTCTGTGCACAGGAATAATTTGTCTTTTTCTTTCATGAGAAGGGCTGAAAGGATGGGAAAAAAGACTGATCATCTCCGATCGGGCGCACATTGGTGATATAACTATGAATAATAGTGTTTTTTATTAAATATATTGAATACAGTGGTGGTGGAAAATTCATATAATGAAATAATAATACAATTGCATCTGTTTGTGTCAGTATTTGACTTTCATCAGGCTGTGGACGGACTTCAGGAGGTTCAGAGACAAGCTCAGGAAGGACAAAAGTATGCACTTTTTTATTTTTAATCAATTAAATTCAAAATTCAGATAAAAAAGTCATAATTGCAAGAAATTAATTTGGAATAAAAAGTAAAAACTGCAAGAAATAAACATAAAACAAAAAAATATATATGCAAAAAAAAAGTTTGACCTCCTCCTGAGTTTCATGACTTTCTGTTGCGTTTCTGTATTTGAGTAGTTTTATCGTTTTATAGGTTTTTGATTAGGATGTAATGTATTAATGTTGGTTCACAGTATAGGAACCACTAAGAAAGGCATCGGCCCCACGTACGCCTGTAAAGCGTCTCGCACCGGGCTCCGCATCTGTGACCTGATGGCTGACTTCAGCGAGTTTTCTAGCAGGTAAAGTCTGTGTGAGTCTTGTGATGCTGCTTGTATCGTATCGTATCGTTTCGAGCTGAAGTGTTGATAACTCACTGCTGAAGGGTGAAGAACCTGGTGCAGCAGTATCAGTCCATGTTCCCCGCTCTGGAGGTGGAGGTGGAGGGCGAGCTAAAGAAGCTGAAGGTGAGGTGTGTGTGTGTGTGTGTGTGTGTGTGTGTGTGTGTGTGGCTCTCTGTCTCTGACTCTCACTGCTTCACAGGATTACGCCGAGAGGATCAGACCTCTGGTCAGAGACGGAGTCTATTTCATGTATGAAGCGATTCACGGGCCACCGAAGAGAATCCTGGTGGAGGGAGCAAACGCAGCACTGCTGGACATCGACTTCGGTGAGTGTGTGTGTGTGTGTGTGTGTGTCTGTTTGTGTGTGTGTGAGAGTGTGTGTGTGTATGCGTGTGTGTGAGTGTGTGTGTGCGTGTGTGAGTGTGTGTGTGTGTGTGTCTGTTTGTGTGTGTGTGTGTGTGTGTGTGTGTGTATGCGTGTGTGTGAGTGTGTGTGTGTGTGTGTGTGTGTGTGTGATTGTGTGTGTGTGTGAGTGTGTGTGTCTGTTTGTGTGTGTGTGTGTGAGTGTGTGTGTGTGTGTCTCAGTGTGTGTGTGTGTGTGTGTATGTGTATCTTTGTGTGCGTGTGTGTGTGTGTGTCTCAGTGTATGTGTGTGTGTGTGTGTGTGCGTGTGTCTCAGTGTATGTGTGTGTGTGTGTGTGTGTATGTGTATCTGTGTGTGCGTGTGTGTGTGTGTGCGTGTGTGTGTGTGTCTCAGTGTATGTGTGTATGCGTGTGTGTGTGTGTGTCTCAGTGTGTGTGTGTGTGTGTGCGTGCGTGCGTGCATGTGTGCGTGTGTGTGTGTGTGTGTGTGTGTGTGTGTCTCAGTGTATGTGTGTGAGTGTGTGTGTATGTGTATCTGTGTCTGTGTGTGTGTGTGTTTCAGTGTATGTGTGTGAGTGTGTGTGTATGTGTATCTGTGTGTGTGTGTGTGTGTTCTTGTTTTTGTGTCATATCAGGACACAACTCTGTATAATGTCATGGGTATGACACAGGTATTACAAGGAGAGGTGACTTATGAGGACATAACCCATGTCCCCATTTCTCAAAACGCTTATAAATCATACAGAATGAGTTTTTTTGAGAAAGTAAAAATGCACAAAGTTTCCTGTGAGGGTTAGGGTTAGGTGTAGGGTTGGTGTAGGGCCATAGAATATACAGTTTGTACAGTATAAAAACCATTACACCTATGGGATGAACACACTTTACACAAAAACAAACGTGTGTGTGTGTGTGTGTGTGTGTGTTCTCTGTAGGTACGTACCCGTTTGTGACGTCCTCCAACTGTACGGTGGGGGGGGTGTGCACCGGCCTCGGGATCCCTCCCTCGAACATCGGAGAAGTGTACGGAGTGTCAAAGGCTTACACCACGAGAGTCGGGATCGGAGCCTTTCCCACAGAACAGCTCAATGTGAGTTATAGTTCTCAAAGTTAACTAAAAGCTTGAAAAAATAAAAATAAAATCAAATAAAAAACAAATTAACTTTTTTGAAATTAACTAGAAATAGAATAAACTTAAATAAAAAAGTACCTTTTTTTTTCATCTAGTTGCCAAGTAAACATTTGATGTTCAGAAATAAGTTAAACCATAAAAAAAAAAGTTTTTTTTTTTTTTTTTTAATAAAATAGTCAATTTTAGCTGAAATAAAATAAAAATACAAATGATAAATAAAACACGGATAATAAAATAAAAACATTTAGTGTAACTTGATGTACTAAAATAACTAAAACCAACACCATAAAAAAAACTTTTGTTACTTGAAATCAAATTTAATTGAGCTGAAATTAATTAATAAATATATATATAAACTTAGACTTATTTTGTTTCACATATTCCACATTAAACTAAAACCATTAAAACTTTACTATGAATAAAATAAGCTTTAACTGAATTAAATAAAATATTAAACAACTTTTTATTTCAGTTAGTCAACATTTTTCATTTCCATCTACATTAACTTGATATACTAAAATAACAAAAATTAAAATCATCAATAAATATTTTGTTGCTTAAAAATAAAATAACATTAAACTGAAAGATAGTAATATATATATATATATATATATATATATAAATATATATATATATATATATATATATATATTTAGATTTACCACCGGCTTTCCTGCTGATTTGGACAAATACAGAGTTACATCTGTTTTTTGGACTGACAGTACTTCAGTACTCAAATACCTTCGAAATAGCACCTCAAGATTTAAGTGCTTTGTGGCTAATAGAGTGTCCGAAATCTTGAAGGTTTCTGAGAACAATGGAGGTACGTGAATTCGTCAAGTAGGGCTGTGCAAAAAATCAAATGCAATTTTCATGCACATCTCATCAGTAAAGACGCTCCTGTAATTAGAAGTATATCTCCAGCACGTGCGTTCAGATCAGGGTTGCCAGGTTTTCACAACAAATCCTGCCCAGTTGCTTCTCAAAACTAGTCCAAAACTAGACCAATCGCGCTTAGAGGTGGTTCCACGATAAAAATTGCTTCCCGGGGTTAAAATATACGTTTTTTAGCAGGGTTGCCTTGGTAAAAATTCGCATTTTAGGGGCTAAATATCACGTTATTTGTATTGGGGTTGCTTCGACCTGCGGACATGAAAAACAACCACAGACTTGGCAACACTGGTTGGCATTTACTACACCGAGCCGTAATTCACTGACAATCTACACAAAATCGATGTTAAAATCGCAGGCGATTCTTTGTCGATTTTGAAAACGATTTTGTGTTAGTTGTCGGTAGACTACGGCTCTGTGTAGTAATTGCCGCTCCACCTGAACCAGTGTTGCCAAGTCTGCGATTGTTTTTCATATCCCCGGTTTAAAGCAACCCCAATAACAATAACGTGATATTTAGCCCCTAAAATGCGAATTTTACCAGGGCAACCCTTCTAAAAAAAATGTATATTTTAACTGCGGGAAGCAATTTTCATCAGGGAACCTCCTGGAAGCGCGATTGGTCTAGTTTTGGACTAGTTTTGAGAAGCAACTGGGCAGGATTTGTTGTGAAAACCTGGCAACCCTGATCCGAACGCACGTGCTGGAGATATACTTCTAATTACAGGAGCGTCTTTACTGATGAGATGTGCATGAAAATCGCATTCGATTTTTTTGGACAGCCCTATCGTCAAGCAATCCAGCAGATCTGGCGTCTAGAGGAGTGAAGGTGGATTCATTTTTGAAGAATGAGACGTGGATTTCTGGTCCCGCATTTCTTGTTCGATCACAAGAAGAGTGGCCAATGGACCCCACCTATAGGGATGTGATATTGCCTCATGATCCTGAGATTAAAAGGAGTGCTTTGGTAAACATGATAGAAGTCGATGAAAATTCTGACTCCATATCATATCTCTTTGATTACTTCTTCTCTTGGATTCGACTAAAGAAAGCCACACATTAATTTATGTGGTTCTAGTTGTTGGAATCTGGTGAAATAGTGTGCTCTGTCTTTCCCTCTCCCTCTCTCTCTCTGTCTCTCTCTCTCTCCCTCTCCCTCTCTCTCTCCCTCTCCCTCTCTCTCTCTCTCTCTCTCTCTCTCCCTCTCTCTCTCTCTGTCTCTCCCTCTCTCTCCCTCTCTCTCTCCCTCTCTCTCTCTCTCTGTCTCTCTCTCTCTGTCTCTCTCTCTCTCCCTCTCCCTCTCTCTCTCCCTCTCCCTCTCTCTCTCAATTCAATTCAATTCAATTCAAATGAGCTTTATTGGCATGACTGTGAAACAGCACAATGTTGCCAAAGCAATAAACAGTAAACAAGTTATACAGATATATAGATATGTAGATAAAAAAAATAATAATAATAATAATAAAATAAATAAATAAATAATAATAGTAAAAAAAAAAAAAAAAAAAAAAACCTATTCATGTCCATATTGTACATATATAATCACATAACACACAAAATAAATAAATAAATAAATAAATAAACAAAAAAAGTGAATACAGGGTAAATATTTACAGAGAGCATTGCTTAAGTACAGGAGTTTAGTTTTTGTCCCTCATGATGTGACAGGAGGACACATACTGCGCTGCGAGCTGGACACACTTCTCTTTCTCTCCCAAAATATAACTGAGTTTGTCAATGTCGCTTGCTTGCCTGAAATCTGGCACAATTTGAGCTATTTGGGTAAAGTAGTTGTCTCTAATGTGTTCATATTTGCTGCAGTGTGTGAGGAAGTGCAGCTCGTCCTCTACGAGTCTCTCTGTGCAGTGAGGACACAGTCGGAGCTCTCTCTCTCTCCAGCTGTGTTTGTGTCGGCCCGTCTCCACACACACACACACACACACACACACTCTCTCTCCAGCTGTGTTTGTGTCGGCCCGTCTCCACACACAGACGGTGATCACTCAGACGATACTTCGTCAGGAGCTTTCTCTTACTATAGTCTTTAATTTTGATCAAGTAAGGTGCCAATTGATAGCCAGTCTTTAATCTATAGAAGTATTTTAATTTGTTAATTTGTTCTACTTTGACCTGCCAATCATAGATGTATTCTTCCTGGGTTAGTTTTACAATTTCTTTAACTTTTGCGTGTCTTAATTGAATGGTTGAGCTGAGTTGGTGTTTTTCCACTAAATAGTGCGTGGGGTCACTCTCTGGGTGTCCTGTCCTGTACATAAGAGCGCAGTGATGGTAATCATCTGTCCGTGTGTCTGATAGATGGAACCAGAACTTGGCTGTTCTCTTCTGGATCTCTGCTAGAAGAGGGAATCTGCCCAGTTCTGCCCTGCAGCCGAGACTAGGGGCGTTTCTGTGAAGTCCCAGGATGTTCTTGCAGAACTCCAGGTGGAACATTTCAGTGGGTCTTTTATCCCACGATGTGTAGTTTAATTTAAATTTGGGGCCCCAGATCTCACAACCGTATAGAAGAATGGGTTTGATGATGCTGTCGAAGATTTTTAGCCATAATTTAATAGGTGGGTTGAATTTGAACAAAGATTTTCTAATAGTGTAATAAGCCCTGCGTGCCTTATCAGTCAGATGTTTTATTGCCAGGTCAAACTGACCAGAAGCTGAGATAGTGAGACCCAAATAATTATAACACGTCACATGATTAAGAAGTGTTCCCCCGATTGTGAAACTATATTTTTTGTCAGTAAGCCGAGGTTTTTTCTGAAAGATGATAATTTTGGATTTCTCCATGTTTATTGGTAAGGCCCAGTCTCTACTGTAATCTTCTAAAAGCGAGAGGCTTTGGTGTAGCCCCTCTTCATGAGGTGACAAGAGCAGAAGATCGTCAGCGTACAGGAGCCCTCGAGGGTCAGACCAGGGCAAGGGGACTTCTCAAGTGCTGATGCCAGTTCATTAATATAGATATTAAACAGAGTCGGGCTGAGGCTACAGCCTTGATGCACTCCTTTGTTCTGACTGAAATAATCAGTACGTCTGTCGTTGATCTTGACACAGCATTTGTTCCCGTTGTATATGTCCTTTATGATGTCATATGTCTTTCCTCCTATTCCGCTCTGAATCAGTTTTAGAAAAAGTCCATTGTGCCATACCGAATCAAAGGCTTTTTTAAAATCAATGAAGCAGCCAAATATTTTTCCTTGTTTTGTTTGATGAACATATTTTTCTATGAGTGTGTGGAGTGTGTAAATGTTATTTGAAGTTCTCTGTTTTGGCATAAATCCAATTTGACAATTGTTTAAAATCTTGTGTTCTTGGATGAACTGAATTAATCTCTCATTGATGATGGAGCAGAATAGTTTTCCGAGGTTACTGCTCACTGTGATGCCTCTATAATTATCTGGGTCATACTTTTCACCTTGTTTAAAAATCGGGGTTATCACGTTCTCTTTCCAGATCTCAGGAAAGTGTCCAGATTTTAATAAGAGATTGAATAATGTTAGGATAGCAAGTCTCAGTTTGGGGCTGCTGTGTTTCAGCATTTCATTAGAAATTCCATCTAAGCCACTTGATTTCTTATTTTTGAGGGATTTCATCTTCTCTGTCAGTTCAGTTAATTCTATGGGCTTGTCTAAATGATTGAGCTGCTCTTTTCTCGTGTATTCCAGGTTATTTAGTTGGGAGGTCAGATGTTTTTGGGCGAGGGTTGGTTCGTTTAGAGAATAGAGTTTTCTGAAATGTTCAGTCCAGATGTTTGGGTCATAGATGGGAAGGTGTTTGGCCTCTTTGGATTTATCTAAATTATTCCATAAATCCCAAAAAGAATTTTGATCGATTGCTTCTTCAATTTTGTTTATTTTAATTTTTATGTGGTCAGTTTTCTTCTGTATTAATAGTGACTTGTATAGTTTGAGCATTTCTTGATATGTGGCTCGTATTTGTTGGTTTGCAGGGTCTCTGTGTTTTTTATTTGATAATGATCTTAATTCTTTTCTTAGTTTTTGACAATCTTTATCAAACCAAGCATCTTTAGCGATTTCTTTTTTACATCGGTAATTTGTTCTTTTTCTGAGGGCTTTTCTGACCACTGTAGAAAAGATTTGAGTTAACTGTTTAGTTGCTAAATTGATACTTCTCTTCTCTACACTAAATGTAGTCAGGAGAAATGAGTCTATCATGTTCTCAGCGTGGGTGCTGTGGAGCGCAGCTTCATACTGGGCAGGACTGTCTTTACTCCATATAAATTTGGGGGGGAGCGGATATAATTGAACTTTCTGTTCAGAAGATGGCAGATGATTCCCTGACCTGTTGAGACTGAGGACTATGTGACTGTGGTCTGATAATGGCAGCTGTGCTCTCTCTCTCTCTCTCCCTCTCTCTCTCCCTCTCTCTCTCTCTGTCTCTCCCTCTCTCTCCCTCTCCCTCTCCCTCTCTCTCTCTCTCTCTCTGTCTCTCTGTCTGTCCCTCTCTCTCCCTCTCTCTCTCCCTCTCTCTCTCTCTGTCTCTCCCTCTCTCTCCCTCTCCCTCTCCCTCTCTCTCTCTCTCCCTCTCTGTCTCTCTGTCTGTCCCTCTCTCTCCCTCTCTCTCTCCCTCTCTCTCTCTCTGTCTCTCTCTCTCTCTCTGTCTCTCTCTCCCTCTCTCTCTCTCCCTCTCCCTCTCTCTCTCCCTCTCTCTCTCCCTCTCTCTCTCTCCCTCTCCCTCTCTCTCTCTCTCTCTCTCTCTCTCTCTCTCTCCCTCTCTCTCTCTCTGTCTCTCCCTCTCTCTCCCTCTCTCTCTCCCTCTCCCTCTCTCTCTCCCTCTCTCTTTCCCTCTCTCTCTCTCCCTCTCCCTCTCTCTCTCCCTCTCTCTCTCTCTCCCTCTCCCTCTCTCTCTCTCTCTCTCTCTCTCTCCCTCTCCCTCTCCCTCTCTCTCTCTCTCTCTCTCTCTCCCTCTCTCTCTCTCTCTCTCTCTCTCTCTCCCTCTCCCTCTCCCTCTCTCTCTCTCTCTCTCTCTCTCCCTCTCTCTCTCTCTCTCTCTCCCTCTCTCTCTCTCTCTGTCTCTCCCTCTCTCTCCCTCTCTCTCTCTCTGTCTCTCTCTCCCTCTCTCTCTCTCCCTCTCTCTCTCTCCCTCTCTCTCTCCTCAGGCGGTGGGCGAGCTGCTGCAGACACGAGGTCATGAAGTGGGCGTGACCACAGGCAGAAAGAGACGCTGTGGTTGGCTGGATCTGGTTATTCTCAAATACGCTCAAATGATCAACGGCTTCACTGCGTGAGCACTTCGGTTCAGTATATGAGTATCATGTGAACTATACTGAATATTATTATGTTTTAATATATGGTATAGTATGCATGCTACAAGAAATGTTATTGTCACATGACTTTATTTTATTACATGTGTACACCAGGAAGAGATACGGAAATAGAGACAGGGATTTGGCTTTTTTAATTCATATTTTGCATAAAAGTTGAAAGCAATAGGTTAACAATGAATATTAAAAATTATAGGATTTTCTGATGGTTGTTCTGTGTCGTTCTTCAGCATTGCTTTGACTAAACTGGACATCCTCGATGTTCTGGATGAAATTAAAGTGGGAGTAGCCTATAAGATCAACGGCAAGAGAATCCCGTATTTCCCAGGTAAAATGATTCAAAAATGTTCACATGATCTTCAGAAATCATTCTAATATCTAATAAATTACAGTTAAACAGATATTCACATAAGAAAGAGTTATTTTAAATAGTAAAAAATTATACTTTAACTGTATTTCTGTATTACTGTAAATCTAAAAAAAATAAAATAAAAAATAAAAAAATAAAAATCTACACAGACATTAAAATTTTTTAAAAAAAAGGTCAAAACCACACAACAAAACTACTTGCATAATGAAGTAAAAGGTATAATAGTGTCTCAATGATACTGAAATATTTGTATATATCCTGATAAATAAATTAAAAAAAATTATTGCAATTATTTAGTATGATTTAATTAATTTAATTCTTAAAAATAAACAGCATGGTTTGAAACATCTTCCAGCGTCATTTTAGCATCAACAAGATACTATTACAGATTTTATAACTTGTATTTATTATTTTAATTATTATTTTAATGTAAGTGTTTTTACATTTTACTCTTAAAACTCACTTTTTTTCATTTGTAAATTGTTTTGATGTTGTATTTCAATGCATTTCTATTTGATCTTGGTCAAGTGCTTTGAGATGCAACTTTTAAAGGTGCAATAAAAAATAATGTTTAATTTTAAAGCTATGTTTGTTGTGTGCTTTGTAACATTTATCTGTTTTTCTCTTTTTAATAGTTATACAGTTTTGCTGAAATGACATATTTTTTTAATTTAGTTTTATCCCATGCATGCACGCTTTATTTCTGTCTCGTTCTCTTCGTGCATCTCTCTGTGCTTCTAGCAAACATGGAGGTGCTGCAGAAGGTGGAGGTCGAATACGAGACGTTTTCCGGCTGGAAGACGGACACATCAGCGGCCAGGAAGTGGACCGACCTTCCTCCCAAAGCTCAGAACTACATCCGCTTCGTAGAGAATCACATCGGCGTTCCTAGTGAGTCCCAGACAGCGATACACACACGGCATCCTCCTGTCCATCAAACTCACCTCTGCATCTCTTCTCCGCAGTTAAATGGGTCGGCGTGGGAAAATCCAGGGAATGCATGATCCAGATGTTCTAGGATCGTGAAGATTCCTACCCACAATCCTCCTGGAGACTATCAGCTCAGCGGGACTCGTGGTTTTATTGGCTTGCATTCACGAAACTCTCTTAACAATGTTGTTCTTGATGGAAGATCAGCTCTGAATGGCTGTGTGTCCAGGCATTACATTGGGATTCGGTTGATTATGTTTGTTGTTTTCAGTGTGAGACACATAAACTGAATCCCCTGAAGCTGTGTTTATTTCTTTTTTTGGTTGCATGCATTTCATTTTCTGCTTTTAGAGTAAGGCCATGAAACAGGTTTATCCTTTGTGCTTCAGCGGGCTTCTTTCTGATGTCAGATTTAATTAGGTTAGCTGCGTCAGAAATAGATCCAGACAGAGAACACCGTGTTCTCTTCATCTATGCCAAGATCTGATCTGATCTCGGAGGAAAACCTCAGAGCCATGAGCCAGTCGTGACTAAAACAGTACAGGAACACGAGAAAGACCAGGTCAAATAATCAGACAGTGGCTGTGACTATAAACTCATTATTTGTTGTTTCATTATTTTTACACTATTTACTGTATTTATGCTAATTAAAAAGTATTTAAAAAATATTTAAATATTTTATTTTATTTACACATTGTATTTATACAATTTAACAATTATGATTATTGTTTTTAATTTATATTTATTTTATTTTTTTTCCACTATTTACTGTATTTATGCTATTTAAAAATTATCAATGTGTTTATTTAAATATTTTATTTTATCTACATTTATTGTATATATACACAATTTAACAATTATGATCATTATTGTTTTTTAATTAATATTTATTATTTACACTACTTTATACTATTGAAGAATTCAGATTTTTTTATTTAAATACTTTCTTTTATTTACAATTATTGTATTATAAAATGTAACAATTATGATTATTATTGTTTGAATTAATATTTATTATTTTATTTACACTATTTACTGTATTTATGCTATTTAAAAATTATTAATATTTTTTTTGTTTACATTTATTGCATATGTACAATTTAACAATTATGATGATAATAATAGTGTAAATAATAAATATTCATTAAAAAACAATTTACTTTATACTATTGAAAAATTTAGAATTTTTATTTAAATATTTTATTTTATTTACACTTATTGTATTTATACAATTTAACCATTATGATTATTGTTTTTAATTAATATTATTTTATTTACACTATTTACTGTATTTATGCTATTTAAAATTATTAATATTTTTATTTAAATGTTTTATTTACATTTATTGCATATGTACAATTTAACAATTATGATCATTATTGTTTTTCATTAATATTTATTATTTACACTATTTACTTCATACTATTGAAAAATTCAGTTTTCTTTTTTTATTTTATTTACACTTATTGTATTTTTACAATTTAACAATTATGATTATTATTGTTTTTTTAATTAATATTTATTTTATTTTCACTATTTACTTTATGCTACTTAAAATTATTAATATTTTTATTAAATGTTTTATTTTATTAACTAATTGTATTTATAAAATTTAACAATTATGATTATTATTCTTTTTAGTAATATTTATTATTTTATTTACACTATTTTATTCATACCAATAATCATTATTAAATTAAATAATAATTATTTTATTTGCACTATTTTATACTATTTACTATTTTTATTTATTTATTATTATTGTTTTGTTTTATTCTATAATGGCCCCAAATATCACAAAGGATATAAAAAATACACCACAGGAATAAGGTAAAGGTCAAGTCAAATAATCAGAGAACATTTTTAAACGTTTTTAAAAAAAATTAACTACTTATTTTATTTATTGTTTTTATTATTTATTATTTCATTAACATTAAAATATGTATTACTATTTCATTTATACTATTTAGTTATGTTCCTTATATACTATTAATTATTGTAATTTGTTTTGATTTGTATCACATGGAGAAATGCTCAAATGTCATTGCATTCGATCCAAAATATATCAACAAAAAAAAATATTTAAAATAAAGTGTTATGTACGGTTTAGTAAAGACATGCTGTAGCACCTGCTCGCCTGCAGGTGGCGATGAGCGCGTCCTCGCGTCCGTCCGCGCGGGTGAAGAAGAAGCGGAGTGTTTAAAGCGCGGGCACGTGTTTTTCTTCGCGCACGTGTGTGAGTTTGTTCGCATCTTGCTCCTGAAGATGCCCAAGCGCTCCTATCCGTTCAGCGAGAGCTTCTCCTCGCAGTGTAAAGTCCACGTTGGTCAGAAGGAGATCAATAACCGCGGAGTTTTAGGACTCAAATACAGACAAGAGATTTATGGTGAGACCGAGACATATTTATTATATCTATAACATCATTAAAGTAAAAGGAAAAAAAAACCTATGTCAGCAATAAAAACCCCCGGTTGAATCAGTCAGTATGATCAAAACAGTGCTTTATAATTAAAAATAGTTCTTGATGAATGATCATAATAATGAATCCAGCTAATAATAATAAAGTTTTAATGTTCTCTGTTTAATCCAAGACCATGACTGGTCAGTGTAATTAAGTATAATTAAGTAGTTAAGTTCGTTAATGGAATCCTGCTGCTGAGATCCGTTAGTTCCAATGCTTTTAAATGAATTAAATGTAATATGTTTTATTTTAATAACAGCTTCTTGTTAAATAAGTGAAATTAATAAAAATAATTAATAAAATTAAATGAATCAATGGTCATGATTTAGTGTTTATTAGTTTCATATCACAACCTTTACTGCTGCTTTTACTCTCTCACTCACACACTCTCTC
>NC_081762.1:1108953-1121453 GCF_963082965.1 Carassius carassius
GTGTGTGTCAGAGGGTCTCGGGTTCGAGGAAGGCGTGCTCTCAGTGCGAGCGACACGCGTGTGCAGCGTGCATCCAGCAGTGCAACATCTGCTCTGAACGCTGCTGCTCCTTGTGCACCGTCACCGAGTGAGTCAACATTTAAACACCGCTTCTGACTTCCTTCAGAGGAGTAGATTGCCAAAAATGACAATGTGCTGTAAATGCTCTCACCCTCAGATCGTCAGAGATCAGGATGTGTTTGTTTCTTCATCAGGTTTGTAGAAATGTAGCATTGCATCAGTGTCTCATCAATGGATGCTCTGCAGTGAATGGGTGCCGTCAGAATGAGAGTCTGATAAAATCATCACAATAATCCACAGCACTCCAGTCCATCAGTTAACATCTGGAGAAGACAAAACCTGAAACACATCCAGCATTAAGATGTTTTTAACTCAAATACATTGAGTTATTGTGATGTTTTTATCAGACTCTCATTCTGACGGCACCCATTCACTGCAGAGAGACTGATGCAATGCTACATTTCTCCAAACCTGATGAAGAAACACACTCCTCCTGATCTCTGATGACCTGAGGGTGAGAGCATTTCAGCACATTTTGGGGTGAACTATTTCTTTAATACTCTGCTCTTATTAGATGTATATTTGAGATGTTCAGTTTTAGATTTACATGCTTTGAGTTTACTGTATTCACTTGTATTTTTGTGCTGGTGTGAATGTGCTCTGAACCCTGTTGGTTGTCTGTCCTCAGTTACAGTGAGCGTTACGAGCGCGTCCTCTGCTGTGGATGTTCGTCCTGATGAACGTTTTAATGCATTACCAATGAAATGTAAATGAGATTACTATTTTATATATGCTTGCATGGTTTCTTGCTCTTTCCCTGTTTTTATGTACATACTGTTATGATTATAGAAATAAAATCTTTGACATGTAATTTTGTTTGTGATTTTATGCACCCACACCTGGAGAAATGCATTTGTGTCCGTGGTGTGTTCAGGTGTTTGTCACTAGAGGGCAGTGCTTTAATATAATACTGCATTAGTTTCTCAGTGAACAGACTGTAGTCATCCTCGTTTTAAACATGAAAACTTTTCTAGGTACAATGCTTTCACTTTTATAATGAAGTGGGAGTCTATAGAAGTAGTTTGTGCAATTATCAGCCAGAGATTTGATGCTCCCTGTCTTTGGGGAAATTGTAAACTGGAGGCTTTAAGCTCAATCATAAATCCAGTAAAATATTAGTTTTAAATGACTTTTCTATGTGAATGTTAAACTAATTAATTCCTGTGATGCTCCGCTGTATTTTCAGCATCATTCCTCCAGTCTTCAGTGTCACATGATCTTCAGAAATCAGAATAATATGATGATTTACTGCTCGAGAAACATTTCTGATTATTAGCGATGTTGTGCTGCTCAATATTTTTGTGGAAACTGACGCGTTTATTTTTCAGGATTCACAAAAAAGATTCAAAGTTAAAAAAGAACAGCATTTATTTGACCAATCTTTTGTCGCATTATAAATGTATTTACCGCCACTTTTGGTCAATTTAATTCATCCTAACTGAATAAACGTATGCTTTTTGTTATTTACATTTGAAGCTGTTTAATGGCAGCATGTTATTTAAAGAATGCAGTGTCCAATGCAGTTTTAAACAACCCCCAGAAATAAAGAGCAGACACTTTACTGCACATGACTCTTGTGTAATACATGAGTATTGCATTCTTTACATGCTCTCACTATTAAACATGCAGCTCTTAAATTAAGGATATTCAGAGTTCGACTGCAAACCAAATTAAACACTTCTGCTTTTCACTCTTAATGATGAGGTCTGTTCCTCACGGAAAGCATCATACAACTTCAGAAGATCTGGAATATAGCAGACTAGTATGGACTACTTTTACATCCTTTGTGAAGCTTGAGAGCTGCTTTCATTTCACTGACCTCAGCATCTCCTCCTGTGCTCCACAGACGTATGACGGTGAGTAAATGATGGCGTAATCTTTTAATATAGATCATGATTCTGAGGACATGAGTCTTCATGCATGCTGTGGAGATGGAAAAGCAATTAAATGTTCCTGACACCCCTGTTCTTTTGTCTGCTCCTCTGCAGCTGTCCAGACTTTCATCACCAGCGTTTTACTGTAAAAGGTCACAGCCGTGACTTCCGAGGCGGCTCCTCTTTCCCAAAGCCACATGCCAGGGACCCCCGAAGGCCTGCTGGGCCCCGCTGACTCCTGGACGCTCTTAAGTCCAGGCGTGTGGCTCTGTATCACCCCCCATTTGTAGAGAGCAGCTGTGCACAGACACACGGCCGGCCGCAGTGATGTGGCTGCTATAAATACATGTGTGTGTAGTGAAGGAGTGACAGCTGTGCACTGGACTCCTCCATCAGCTCACCCTCATACAGGACAGAAGCACACACTACTGAAATCACCCTTCTTAAGGTCATCTTCTGATCTCCTCAAGACTTAAAACAGTTTATAACGTCAAGAGAGTTAGCCGTGCATTATACTCCACTATGATTCAGTGGTGTTCTGGACGATTGTTGACGAGAAGGCATTTTTGAGCTCTTCTGAGCACTAGCGAAATTATTTTGAGCATTTATAACTTGTTTATACAAGTATGCATTTTCTAGTGGTTTTGGGTGGTTGCTAGGTGTAGCTAGGGTTTTCTGCATGGTTGCTAATGTATTTTGTGCATTTGATACAAGTGAGCAATTTCTTGCTGTTCTGAGTGGTTGCTAGGGTTTTTCTATGTGGTTGCCAGGCTGTTGTGAGTATTTGTAGCTTGTTAACACAAGTATACATTTTTATAGCTGTTCTGAGGTGTTGTTAAGGTTTTCTGAGTGGTTGCTAAGGTGTTGCTAGTTGGTTGATTGTGAGTGTCTGTGGCTTGTTGATATGAGTATGCATTTTCTAGCTGTTCAGAGTGGTTGTTAGATTGTTACTAGGGTGTTCTGGTTGGTTTCTAGGTTGTAACTATGGTTTTCTGGATGGTTGCTAAAGTATCGTGATCATTTGATACAAATAAGCATTTTCTAGCTGTTCAGAATGGTTGCTAAGGTTTTCTGAGTGGTTGCCAGGGTGTTGCTGTGTGGTTGTTAATGTGTTGAGAGTATTTGTGGATTGTTGATACAAGTGTACATTTTTTAGCTGTTCTGAGTGGTTGCTAAGGTTTTCTGAGTGGTTGCAAGGGTGTTGCTGGGTGGTTGCTAGGGTGTTGCCAGTTGGATGTAAATGTGTTGAGAGTATTTGTGGATTGTTGATACAAGTATACATTTTCTAGCTGTTCAGAGTGGTTGCTGTGGAATTACAAGTGTTTTCTTATGTGGTTGCTAGGGTCTTCTGGGTGGTTGCTAGGTGGCTGCTAACAGAGTATGCACACAAGTATGCGTTTTCTTGCTGTTATGATTGCAAGGATGTTCTTGTGGTTGCTAAGGCAGTTTGTTTTTCATACAGAAGCTTGTACAAATGGTTGCTAGGGTGTTATTAATTTGTTGTGAGCATTTTTAGCTTGTTTATACCAGAATTCATTTTCAAGCTGTTTTTGATGGTTGCTGAGTGACATATCATAGCGAGAATTTTTCATACGTGTCTTTCGGTTCAGTACGCATGTGTACACAACGAACACCCATTTAATCACCAATAATCACAGTAAACTTTGTGTTTTGGTACTTTCCATAAGAAACAAAGTCTCATCTTTCAAATTCTCTCCATTTTATCACAAAATTCAAACAATAAATATCATTTTGGCGCTCGTTGGTGTGGCACGACAGATCTCTCAGTTGGAGATCAGAGTTCCCTTACTAGAAGTTATAGCACAAAATAAACATAATTAACATCTGGGATGTTTTAAAGATACAGTACGACTTATTGAAACGTATCATGTCTCAATCAGTGTTTCACCTCCAAACAACTTGTTCCAACTTCCAATCCAACACAAATCAACAAACATATTCACGTTTACTGCTAACTAGCGAAACACTCGATTAATATGAAGAGCCGCAGTTCAAAATACATGCTAGATGAAAACATTGTGCATTATGATGGACTTTTAGTTTGACACTGCAGTTCGGTTGCTAATGAGTTGTAAGTTTGTTGACAGAAATATGTTTTCTAGCTGTTCAGAGTGTTAAAGGTTTAGTCCATGGTACTATAAAGGTGATATTGAGGATATAATGTTTTGATGTTAATTATATAAGACACGAAGGTCTCGTCTCTGACAGAGCGTTGCTCTTTTTCTGTTTTATGTGCATGAGTGTGTGTGTGTGTGTGTGTGTGGCTGCATCGCTCCTTTTCAAGTGTGACCACCTGTCTTTTGTTATGAGGTAAATAAATAAATAAGCATGGCCAGCAGCAGATGTCCCCGGCCGTCCGTTCAGAGGTCAAGGTCTCCCACCGCTGGCCTTGCGAGGTGAAGACATCCAAGTTTCAACTTCACTTCTCCGACAAAGACTTGCTGTCGTCTGGGGAATACATGCAAATGTGCTAGCTGTGGTCAAATGGAAATTACATGAAGCTTTTTGATAAGCGAGGGCAAAACACACATCTAATTAAGTCGAAGAGACGACAGCGCGCTTGTCAAAGAGTGCAACTAGTCATGGCATGCTTGTTTCTCATTTGCTAGTTGTCTAGTTCAGTCCCTCAACTGGTTTTGTCAGATTTTATATCAGATGCCAAGTGGAGACCAAACAGTTAAACACAAAATAAAATGTCTTTAAAATCAATAGAAATTAAAAGAAAGTGCAAAATTATGTGACATGAGAGAGTAAACTTTAGTTTTAACATTGTGTTTTCAAATGTAGTGTTTGCTTTCTAAATGATAATTTAAAATATTTTCCCCCAAGTTAACACTTTTTAATATCGCCCGGGTCATATTTATTTTACGCTGTGTTTAAGGAGTTGTTAGGGTGTTGTAAATGGTTGCTAAGTTGTTACTCAAGCATTTTTAACTTATTTTTCTATCCGTTCTGACGGTTTCAAATGTTTCTGAATAGGGTGTTTCTGGGTTATTCCAAATTGCTGCTCGGGTGTTGCTAACTTATATTGTTTATATCTTTGCAAAATGTAAATAAAATTATTGTCCAGCTCTAATCTGCGATTATATGATTATATGAAGCTGCTGTGAAACTGTGTGCATTATGAAAAAAGCTATATAGAAAAATAAACTTCATTCCCTGTTCATTGTCACATGACCTTTGACATCAACATTTACAAAAAAGTTTTCTCCTCCCATTTGAAGCAGATTCATTTCTGGCAGCAGGTGAAATGTCAGTAAAGCGTAATCCTCCGGGCCTCTAGTTTAAATACTAGTATTTCTAGCCAGACCACCACACACCCTTATTTACAGCTCGCTCCCTTTAAACGGGTCTAAAGCGTAACTTCAGGGCAGAACCTGTGCTCTGGAGCGGACAATAGACACCGAACTACCAACTTCACACAAAAGAGTCGGGCTGTTTGCAGGGGGCGGATGGGGACAGGGTCATGGGAATCACCGCCGAGCAGCTGGATTGCTTTACATGTGCAGTCAGAGAATAATAAGCATCTCGCTCACTAAGAAAATGACCAGTGAATTGGCTTTGAGATTCCGGATTAGCCACGCATTTCTCCTCCTCCTGACATCAGTGTTAGTTTGCTCAGAATGCAGATGAGCGTCCGGCGAAGGAGGTGTGCTTTTGTTAAGGAAAAGAGGAAGTTAAAGGGTTAAAACTGAATGTAAAGCACCTGCATTATATCTTGCATCCACATCATCCCGATTCATTTCTGTAAACAGGTCTCCATCGACAGAGGACCCATTTTCCTTGGAAATAGTCATTCGTTCCAGGGTCACATGAGTTTTCCAGTAAACCGCTGGATAAAAACAACATTATTTTATAGGGATTACATTTAAAAACAGCTATGAAATAATCAAACTGAGTAAAAATAGGACATTTATATTAACTATAGAAACTTCCTTTACTTTTTAAGACTCATATTTTCTTTCATTTTGAGTAGTTTTTATTAAAACAATTTAGATGCATTAAAATACCTGGTTTATTTATCTGACCAATGCATTTCGATGCATTCTCCGGTCACCTGGATGCATTTTTAAAAATTATTTTTTTATAGAGATTACACTCAAAAACTGCAATGAAATAATGAAAATGAGCAGATATATGGAAATGATATTAACTAGAATTTTGTAAGACTTCGGTAATGTCTCTTAGATCTTGTTTTCTTTTATTTTGTGTATTATGTTTCATCAAGATGTTGACGTCTGTAGAATTGAACGATGAAGGAGCACCAAAATATGGTAGTTTGATTGGAAACTTTTTTTTTTTTTCATTATTTTACAATTTTCAGCTATACCGAAGCAAACTACTCCTTTATTTTTTTTTTTATATGAAAACCCTACATATTAATCTCTTTAATATATTGTTTACTACACACAATTTTTAATCTACGAACAAAATTATTTAAATCTTCTATTATTTTTTCTCTCTAATAACCCTCATAAAAAATACCAGATTTATTTATTTGAGCAATGCATTTCCATGACATTTCCCGTCACCTGGAAGGATTTTAAAATATAATTTTAAATAGAGCAATGCAATAATTAAGCTCTAGCCAATTTATTAGTCATTTTTACAACTTTCCCATGGTATTTTAAAGGTATTCGGTAAAGATTTGTAATATTCTGAATGCAGGGTCGCTTTAGCATCATTTTCAAAAAGACAAACACAATAATTCCACAGAAAACGTTGTTTAATCTACTAATAAAGATCTAGATAAAGATTGTCACATTTTCACAGTACAAACAATCAGACACAAATGTCTAATGTGCCCGAGAAGAAAGAAAGAAACAATGAAACAACAAAAGAAAGAAAGCGTAAACAAACAGAGAATCCAAATAAATTACCAAAGAATTCAGGGGAAATCAACTCAAACAGATTGTCATCTACATTCACTAGAGGACTTTTGTTTCCTATAAAATATGTTTTTGTTTATCAAAAAATTACGTTACATCTAATGGCACTTCTACAAAGTCTATTAAAAAGTCTCAACTTAGTATCATCTTTCATTTCACAAGTTCTGATACAGTCAAATTTTGCACAAGAAACAAATCAATAAATATTACTTACGATTATACAGTTTCACAGTCTGAACCTTTAGAAGACAATAATGCGGTATTACTGTAAATATACAACCGTTATTCAGAAACACATCCATCGTGTAAAAAAAAAAAAAAAAGAGATATTACTGAAAATCTGAATCATCCGCCGTTCTTATTGCATTCATATTTCAGCGTTTATGAATGTTGGATAGCATCTGAATCACGAATGATCAACAGCATCAGTGTTTATACGTTCGTCAAAACAGGAAAAGGCATATTAAAAAAACATTCAAATGCACAAAAATCATTTGTGAAATCTTCCGTTAACCCACAAACTCCAGTGTTACTGAAAACATCCAAAAATGAACAAAAATGTGCAATAAAAAGAATCACGATGCATGCTTGCTTTAATAAATGCATCATCAGAAATCTCACAATTGTGGGTGTTTCAGAAAGATTATTAGTCTGAGGAGAAATCAGAGATTTTAACTGGAAGACTGTGGAAAACTGCAGCTTTTACCAGAGATTTCAGTCATCCTAAACGAAATGTGATCAATAAGATACATATGTACATCAAATATACAGTTAGAAATAGCAGCCTACAGTATATGAGTGAAGTGCTCGATGAAATCAGGTTCTCACATACAGCAACTGATCGATTATCCCAACATTAGAGAGCAAATATCAGCTTTAAACGACAGGTCTATAGTAAACCTTGAACCAAAACCTGCTAATAAATAACTAATCAAGTTTATCAGGAGCGATGCGACGTACAGCATAATGTAGGTTTTCAGTGCTAGTTCAAAAACAATCATATCAAATAATCAAGAAAAGCCCTGTGAAAGGTTTCTGAGATTGAGTCAGCAGTGCTTCGACTCGATTTCTGTTTGAAGAAATAAAATAAAAACAACTTCTGTTCCAACAGATGTTCTTCTGAGATTAGTTTAAGCCTAACTAGTCCTTCATGTCCTCTTCAATCAAAACGCTATGATCTGATGAGAGTTTATTCAGATCCAGAAAGCCAGGTAAACCTGACCGAGAGCCAGTGGCTTTAAAAGATCACGTCACTTTAAGTGTTGCGAACACACACCACACACTAACAGCATCAAGCAAATCTGCCGTCAGAGAAATCATAAGCATACAGGACTTCTCATGACGTTTGAATGATTTGTAATAAATTACAGCAGACACAAAAAGCAAATCTTCAGGACGGAGCTGCAGAACTGCTTTATCAGTGCACAGCATTTATATTTATATATATGTGTGTGTGTGTATTTTAGGGTTCATCAACAATTTGATGCATTTGGGACTTTGACACGGGTTTTTATCAGTTAACTGTTTTTTAACTGTTAATATTTTTGTAAATGTGCAATCTGAGGGTGCACAAAGATCTAAATATTGAGAAAATCGTCTTTACAGTTATTTAGAGTTCTTAGCAATGCATGTTACTAATCAAAAATTAAGTTTTGATATAGTTGTGGTAGGAAATTAACAAAATATCTTCATAGAACATGATCTCTACTTAAAATCCTAAGGATTTTTGGCATTAAAGAAAAATGTCTACAATGCATTGTTGTCTATAGCTACAAATATACCCCAGAGACTTAAAACTGGCTCCTGGGACACAAATATAGTGTTGTGTAAATATAATGACAGTTAATCACACACACGTTCAATATTAAATATATATTAAGATAAATAAATGTATTGTGTGTGTGTCAAAGTCCCAAGTTGATCAAATGTTTGCTCAAACGTGTTTTAATGAACCAATTTTCTGAATCCTGAATATTATTATTTTTGATAAAAACAGATTTTTCTAGAAAAGGACGTGGTTGCACGGCTTTTATCCGATGGCGAGCGTCTTGACGAGGCCGCAGTGGAACTTGCGTATGTGTCGGTACAGATCTCCGGACTGAGTGAAGCGCCGCTCGCACCACTTACACGCGTGTGGCTTCTCTCGCGTGTGCACCACGGCGTGCCGGCTCAGATTGTGTGAGTACTGGAAGCTCTTCCCGCACTGTCCGCAGGTGTACGGCTTCTCGCCGGAGTGCGTGCGCTCGTGCCGCTTCAGCGTGTACATGCAGGAGAAGGTCTTGCCGCACTGCGAGCAGGTCGGGACGGAGCCGTCGGGCGAGAGCTTGGAGCGAACGCCGTCTTTCTCCTTGAAGTGCGAGCTGAGGTGGAGCTGGAGCACGTGTGGGCTCGGGAAGACCTTGCTGCAGAGCGGACACACGCAGACCTGCGGGAGGAGAACGCCGCTGGACGTGGAGATGTCGGAGGACGCCAGGTCGTCTTCATCCTCGCCCTCGCTGTCCCGGAGATGATGCTCTGAACGCACTCGCAGCGCTCTCTCCTCCTCCATCAGCTCGTCGTCCGGAGGCTTGTTTTCAGGGAAGAGGGCAGTGAACCCTGTCACCACTGAACTCCCAAAGCGCTGGCTCTCCGGGCTCACCGGATCACCGTCCTCCTGCTCTGACAGCAAGTCATGTTCGTCTTTAACAAGTGGCTCGGTGCCCTGCTGCTGGCTGTCGAGGGCCAGCTGTCCCGAGACGAAGGAGGGGTGGAAGCCGTCTCGACTCGACAGAGGCTTGAAAGATAAATCCAGCGCTCGGTCCGTGTCATCCGACGCCCGGGACCTCTGGGACACAGGGACGGATGAACTACTGACATCAGCTTTTGTTTTTCCAGCTGTTCGGACACAGGCCTCGGCCTCGGCTGACACATAATTGACACCTACAAGGTCCGGGGACCCTTCGGGGTGACCGTTCGCCTTCTGCCCGCCGCAATCTGTGTCATTCTGCTCCTTATCCTTCAGCTTTCCTTTGCACACTTTCACGATGTCGTACATGTGCAGGTAGCTGGCTGCCGCCAGGACGTCCTCCACCGGAAGAGCACTGAACTCCAGCTTTCCCTCATACATGAACTCCAGCAGCAGCCCGAACGCCGGCGCCGTCACGATGTCGCTGTTCAGATGCACCACGTCTCTCTTGTCCAGCTGGTCGTGGTAGAAGAGGTGGAAGTACATGCTGCATGAGGCCAGAACGGCTCGGTGGGCTTTGAAGCGTGTCTCTCCCACCAGCACAGTGCAGTCGCAGAGGAAGCCCTGGTGTCTCTGCTGACTCAGACACTGCAGTAACTGCCGGCTGTGGTTTGGGAACTCCATGCTTATGGCGTGATCTGCCGGAAAACAGGAAAAACTGGATGTTAAGTAAACGCCGGGTAGCCATTCACAACGGTGCATCTACAGACCGCCAGAGACAAACAAAAGTAGCTGTGTGCTGCATTACAAACACAGCCCGTGGGTTTCCAAGCGCTTTTTTTCCTTGTGTATGAAGAAGTCTGCGTGTTATTTTCCTGCAAAAGCTGCTTTAGTGCATTCTGAATGCCCAACAAAAAGAAAAAGGTTTCATCTCACAGAAAATCCTTCTAATGCAACACGCAGGCCTGAAAACACACTGGAAAAAAAGTTCCCAGTTGTTCTCCCGAGCTGTTTGTAATGCAGCTACAGCACATCGATGGTCAAAAATTGACATTTTGGTGTGTTTCAAACACTGACCTCAGGATTGTAGTTTGGAGTTACAAAAGTAGCTACTGAAAAATAATTCAACATAATGCCATTCAACATTAAAAATAAATTGTACTTAAGAGACGTTTGTGATGCACAGCTGCTGCAGTATATCTGTAAATATTTCTAATGCACGATAAACAGCTGTCTCACAATTATAGTTCCAAGCTCCATAAAAGTGGTTTGTTTCACTTCGAATTCAACATACAGGCCACCAAAGACCAACAAATGCAACATCATACTAAAAACACGTCGCGCTTCCGAGAGCTTTGAGACGCGCATCTACAGTCTATGTGTCCAAAAATGTCATTCATTCAAAAAAGTGGATAAAAGTCATTTTGCTCAAAGATTTAAGCGTGGAATCTAAAAGAAATAAAAGATCGCAGACCTCAGCAGCCCCTGTAGTTTCAGCGCGCGCACAAGCGGGTCTTCAGTGAACGAGCGTCGATCCAGTCACGCGCACACAACATCTCACATCTCCACACGCTAACTCAAACATGACGATCATCATATAAACACAAGGAAAAGAACAGTTCCAGAGCACCAGCCGACTGAACGCGACCTCTCCGTGTGTGTGTGTGTGTGTGATCTCTAGAGTCAGCTGCTCTGACATCAGCCTCAAATCTCCAGCTGTGTCTTTATGCCATATGTTTCTCCGAGGAACCTCAAACTTCTGAGTTCCTGCGTTTTAACGCGCTTAAATTGTAACACGATCCTCGCTCATATTAAAGAGTTGGAAGCGCGAGCGAGCTCGTGACAGGATACTTTTGTTTGAAAACAAACTCGCGAGAACTAGACAGCGGCGCATTACGCGGAACTTTTACGCGCTTTTCCTCCGTCTTTAACGTCTTATTTCGCGCCCGAGCGTCTCGTTAGCTGATGCACTGAGCTGTGTTAGAAACTCCGGTCTCGTGAGGAGCGGCGGCGGAACTCAGACGGCGTCGCGGATCAAAGGCGCCGCGCCGCGCCGCGCAGCGATACATTGTGTCACATTCAGATCCGCTTCAAAGCGCGCACTCACCGCTGTGTCCTCAGATGGACCCGCGTGCTCTCATGGTGTGTGTGTGTCCAGATGTTGAGTCTGTGTTTCCGCTCCTCAGAGTCCGGTGCGCGTGAAGATCTGCGCTGCGTGTGTGTGTGTGTGTGTGTCAAGCAGGCTGTTAATGGTCCAGTCTCGCGATAACACCAGTGTACTGTACTTCAGGACAAACTCACACTGGGGCAGTAAGAAGCAGTGTTCACTTAAAAGACAGTGTTACTTGTTCTGCATTAATAAAAGACCATTCATTTTTGTTATATTGAGATTTTTTTTTGTCTTTGTTGTTTTGAATAAAAGCATCTGCTTAATGCATACATGTCAATATAAAATTTAATCTATTTAATGTCTTATTTCTTTTTTTATGTTTTGGGGTTTGCAGTATCTGCCTTAATTTTATTTTAATACATTTTATATCTTGAGGCATGTTTACAAATCTATTATTTTGTATTTATATTTGGGAGGGGGGGGGGGTTAATTACAAGCTTACAATATTTTTCTTGTTTTCTAAATTATGCATGCATTTTATATCTTGTTCCTGTGTGTTAAAAATATCTCAAATCTATTATTTAGTATTGTTGTATTTATTTACTTTTTGTGTTTTGGGATTTATTCACAAGTTACAATATTGTTAATATACAATATATTAAGTTTTATATTCACTGATGTTTATGGGTTAATTTCAAAATTATAAATGCATTTTATATCTTGAGGTTGCGTTTAAATCATTTAGTCATGATTTTTAAAATTAAATTAACTTAAATGGTTTTAAATATGACATTTTACTTTGTGTATTTTCTGGTTAGACG
>NC_081762.1:1128953-1178953 GCF_963082965.1 Carassius carassius
GTATAACTGTAAGAAACTCCAGTCGTGTAGTGTCAGTATAGTGTAGTGTAGTGTCAGTATAGTGTAGTGTAGTGTCAGTATAGTGTAGTGTAGTGTAATGTAGTGTAGTGTCAGTATAGTGTAGTGTAGTGTCAGTATAGTGTAGTGTAGTGTAATGTAGTGTAGTGTCAGTATAGTGTAGTGTAGTGTAGTGTAGTGTCAGTATAGTGTAGTGTAATGTAGTGTAGTGTCAGTATAGTGTTGTGTAGTGTCAGTATAGTGTAGTGTAGTGTAATGTAGTGTAGTGTCAGTATAGTGTAGTGTAGTGTAGTGTCAGTATAGTGTAGTGTAATGTAGTGTAGTGTCAGTATAGTGTAGTGTAGTGTAGTGTAGTGTCAGTATAGTGTAATGTAGTGTCAGTATAGTGTGGTGTAGTGTAGTGTCAGTATAGTGTAGTGTAGTGTCAGTATAGTGTAGTGTAGTGTAATGTAGTGTAGTGTAATGTAGTGTAGTGTCAGTATAGTGTAGTGTAATGTAGTGTAGTGTCAGTATAGTGTAGTGTAGTGTCAGTATAGTGTGGTGTAGTGTAGTGTCAGTATAGTGTAGTGTCAGTATAGTGTAGTGTAGTGTAATGTAGTGTAGTGTCAGTATAGTGTAGTGTAGTGTAATGTAGTGTAGTGTCAGTATAGTGTAGTGTAGTGTCAGTATAGTGTAGTGTAGTGTAGTGTAATGTAGTGTAGTGTAGTGTAATGTAGTGTAGTGTAGTGTCAGTATAGTATAGTGTAGTGTAATGTAGTGTAGTGTCAGTATAGTGTGGTGTAGTGTAGTGTCAGTATAGTGTAGTGTAGTGTCAGTATAGTGTGGTGTAGTGTAGTGTCAGTATAGTGTAGTGTAGTGTCAGTATAGTGTAGTGTAGTGTAATGTAGTGTAGTGTCAGTATAGTGTAGTGTAGTGTCAGTATAGTGTAGTGTAGTGTAGTGTCAGTATAGTGTAGTGTAGTGTCAGTATAGTGTAGTGTAGTGTAATGTAGTCTAGTGTCAGTATAGTGTAGTGTAGTGTAATGTAGTGTAGTGTCAGTATAGTGTAGTGTAGTGTCACTGTAGTGTAGTGTCAGTATAGTGTAGTGTAGTGTAGTGTAGTGTCAGTATAGTGTAGTGTAGTGTAGTGTAATGTAGTGTAGTGTCAGTATAGTGTAGTGTAGTGTCAGTATAGTGTAGTGTAGTGTAATGTAGTGTAGTGTCAGTATAGTGTAGTGTAGTGTAGTGTAGTGTCAGTATAGTGTAGTGTAATGTAGTGTAGTGTCAGTATAGTGTTGTGTAGTGTCAGTATAGTGTAGTGTAGTGTAATGTAGTGTAGTGTAATGTAGTGTAGTGTCAGTATAGTGTAGTGTAGTGTAGTGTCAGTATAGTGTAGTGTAGTGTCAGTATAGTGTAGTGTAGTGTAATGTAGTGTAGTGTAATGTAGTGTAGTGTCAGTATAGTGTAGTGTAATGTAGTGTAGTGTCAGTATAGTGTAATGTAGTGTCAGTATAGTGTGGTGTAGTGTAGTGTCAGTATAGTGTAGTGTAGTGTCAGTATAGTGTAGTGTAGTGTAATGTAGTGTAGTGTCAGTATAGTGTAGTGTAATGTAGTGTAGTGTCAGTATAGTGTAGTGTAGTGTCAGTATAGTGTGGTGTAGTGTAGTGTCAGTATAGTGTAGTGTCAGTATAGTGTAGTGTAGTGTAATGTAGTGTAGTGTCAGTATAGTGTAGTGTAGTGTAATGTAGTGTAGTGTCAGTATAGTGTAGTGTAGTGTCAGTATAGTGTAGTGTAGTGTAGTGTAATGTAGTGTAGTGTCAGTATAGTATAGTGTAGTGTAATGTAGTGTAGTGTCAGTATAGTGTGGTGTAGTGTAGTGTCAGTATAGTGTAGTGTAGTGTCAGTATAGTGTGGTGTAGTGTAGTGTCAGTATAGTGTAGTGTAGTGTCAGTATAGTGTAGTGTAGTGTAATGTAGTGTAGTGTCAGTATAGTGTAGTGTAGTGTCAGTATAGTGTAGTGTAGTGTAATGTAGTGTAGTGTCAGTATAGTGTAGTGTAGTGTCAGTATAGTGTAGTGTAGTGTAATGTAGTCTAGTGTCAGTATAGTGTAGTGTAGTGTAATGTAGTGTAGTGTCAGTATAGTGTAGTGTAGTGTAGTGTCAGTATAGTGTAGTGTAGTGTAATGTAGTCTAGTGTCAGTATAGTGTAGTGTAGTGTAATGTAGTCTAGTGTCAGTATAGTGTAGTGTAGTGTAGTGTCAGTATAGTGTAGTGTAGTGTAATGTAGTCTAGTGTCAGTATAGTGTAGTGTAGTGTAATGTAGTCTAGTGTCAGTATAGTGTAGTGTAGTGTAGTGTAGTGTCAGTATAGTGTAGTGTAGTGTAATGTAGTCTAGTGTCAGTATAGTGTAGTGTAGTGTCACCAGTGTTGGGAAGGTTACTTTGGAAATGTAATAGGTTACAGATTACAAGTTATCCTGTTTAAAATGTAATAGTAGTGTAACTTTTTCAATTACTTTATTAAAGTAATGTAACTAATTACTTTTGAGTACTTTTTGATTACTTTTCTAAATTTGTGAAAATTAAAGAATAATAAATAAAAGCATATACATCAACTTAAATACAGTTATCTAATAAGCATGTGACGTATTCTGTGTAATAAACTCCTAAACATTGGTGTTTTTTTGAAACTGCTGTCTCTGTATATGATGATAGTTTTCTCAAAATAAGTAAAATGCACATGAAGTGACACAGAGCAGTTCTAGAAATTATGTTTATGTGCTCGTGTACTCCTATATTGAGGCAGCAGAGGTTGAAAACACTGCGAGCTTCAGTAGGCCTATGTGTAGTAAATCAAACCATGTCTCTGCCATTAATTTACAGGAGGGGCAGACAGGGAAAAAAATTCAGACTGGAAAATTCAAACTCATACAAACAAATTCATGGACAAAACTATTTTTTGTGTGGACCTGACATAAAAAAGGTTTAAATCTTTAATTTGGGGACATGCAAAATAATTAAAGGTTATCTCCTGAACTGCACCTTCACTTCCATTTTTCTCTTCAGTCTCTTTATTTTGCCGTTATCCATCTCTCTCATGACTTTAATACTCAAGATTGAACAAAACTATACTTTACAATACAATACTCTACAATGCTACAATATCTTTATAGAAAAATCCTAATACTGTACACGAGTCATGTTTTTCCCTTACAAAAAATTACCATGCTTTTATTAGCCTATATAAAAGTAAAATAACCTTGTTTTATTTTTTGTTTAAACAATAGTAAACATTTTCTCTGGATTTATAGTTAAATATTAAAATGTTAATTTTCGTAAGGGTTGTGTTGTTGTCTGTCGTAGCTCTCTCTGTCTCTCTCTCTCTCTCTCTCTTTCTCTCTCTCTCTGTCTCTCTCTGTCTCTCTCTCTCTGTCTCTCTCTCTCTCTCTCTCTGTCTCTCTCTCTTTCTCTCTCTCTCTCTCTCTTTCTCTCTCTCTCTCTCTCTCTCTCTCATTGATTACTGTGAGTCTGATCCAATTCATGACTTATTAGAGATTTAATTATCAAATTAATTAACAAATGTGTATGCCAGGTTAAAGAGATGGGTCTTTAATCTAGATTTAAACTGCAAGAGTGTGTCTGCCTCCCGAACAATGTTAGGTAGGTTATTCCAGAGTTTGGGCGCCAAATAGGAAAAGGATCTGCCGCCTGCAGTTGATTTTGATATTCTAGGTATTATCAAATTGCCTGAGTTTTGAGAACGTAGCGGACGTAGAGGATTATAATGTAAAAGGAGCTCATTCAAATACTGAGGTGCTAAACCATTCAGGGCTTTATAAGTAATAAGCAATATTTTAAAATCTATGCGATGCTTGATAGGGAGCCAGTGCAGTGTTGACAGGACCGGGCTAATATGCATTTTGGACTAGCTGTAGTTTGTTTACTAAGCGTGCAGAACAATCACCCAATAAAGCATTACAATAATCTAACCTTGAGGTCATAAATGCATGGATTAACATTTCTGCATTTGACATTGAGAGCATAGGCCATAATTTAGATATATTTTTGAGATGGAAAAATGCAGTTTTACAAATGCTAGAAACGTGGCTTTCTAAGGAAAGATTGCGATCAAGTAGCACACCTAGGTTCCTAACTGATGATGAAGAATTGACAGAGCAACCATCAAGTCTTAGACAGTGTTCCAGGTTATTACAAGCAGAGTTTTTAGGTCCTATAATTAACACCTCTGTTTTTTCAGAATTTAGCAGTAAGAAATTACTCGTCATCCAGTTTTTTATATCGACTATGCAATCCATTAGTTTTTCAAATTGGTGTGTTTCACCGGGCTGCGAAGAAATATAGAGCTGAGTATCATCAGCATAACAGTGAAAGCTAACACCATGTTTAATGTTTAAATACCTCTAGTTTTGTTTTCCTCCAGCTGCGCTCCATTTTTCGGGCTGCTCTCTTTAGGGTGCGAGTATGCTCATTATACCATGGTGTCAAACTGTTTTCCTTAACCTTCCTTAAGCATAAAGGAGCAACTTTATTTAAAGTGCTAGAAAAGAGAGAGTCCATAGTTTCTGTTACATCATCAAGTTGTTCTGAGGTTTTGGATATGCTAAGGAATTTGGATACATCAGGAAGATAACTTAAAAAGCAGTCTTTTGTGTTAGAAGTGATGGTTCTTCCATACTTGTAACAAGAAGTAGAATTTACAATTTTGGCTATATGAATTTTGCAAAGAACTAAATAATGATCTGAGATATCATCACTTGGCTGAATAATTTCAACACTATCAACATCAATTCCATGTGACAGTATTAAATCTAGAGTATGATTTCGACAATGAGTAGGTCCTGAAACGTGTTGTCTAACACCAATAGAGTTCAGAATGTCTATAAATGCTGATCCCAATGCATCTTTTTCATTATCAACATGGATATTAAAATCACCAACTATTAAGACTTTATCTGCAGCCAGAACTAACTCGGATGTAAAATCACCAAACTCTTTAATAAAGTCTGTATGGTGCCCTGGTGGCCTGTATACAGTAGCCAGTACAAACATAACAGGGGATTTATCATTAACATTTGTTTCTCTGGATAATGTTATATGAAGTACCATTACTTCAAACGAGTTATACTTGTAGCCTGCCCTCTGAGAAATCCTGAAAACGTTGTTATAAATTGAAGCAACACCTCCACCTTTGCCTTTTAGACGCGGCTCATGTTTATAACAGTAATCTTGGGGGGTGGACTCATTTAAAATAATGTAATCATCAGGTTTTAGCCAGGTTTCTGTCAAACAGAGTACATCTATATTATGATCAGTGATCATATTATTTACAAAAAGTGTTTTCGTAGAAAGGGATCTGATATTCAATAAGCCAAGCTTTATCATTTGTTTATCCATATTGCTTCTGTTTTTTATTTGTTGAACCTCGATTCAATTGTTAATCTTAACTTGGTTTGGACGTTTTTTGTATTTTCTAGTTCGGGGAACAGACACAGTCTCTATAGTGTGATATCTAGGTGAAAAAGTCTCTATGTGCTGAGAATTAACTGACCTCTGTGACGGGAGGCAGCTAGCAGACGGTCGGTTTAGCCAGTCTGTCTGCTTCCTGACCTGGGCCCCAGTAAGTCAAGTATAAACACTAAGACTATTTGCCATATTTCTAGAGAGAAGAGTGGCGCCACCCCAGGAGGGATGAAGACCATCTCTTTTAAGCAGGTCAGGTCTGCCCCAAAAGCTCGTCCAATTGTCTATGAAACCTATGTAATTCTGTGGGCACCACTTAGACATCCAGCCATTGAGTGATGACAATCTGCTATGCATCTCATCACCACGGTAAGCAGGGAGGGGACCAGAGCATATTACAGTATCTGACATCGTGCTTGCAAGTTCACACACCTCTTTAATGTTATTTTTTAGTGATCTCCGACTGGCGAAGTCGAACATCATTAGCGCCGGCATGAATAACAATCTTACTGTATTTACGTTTAGCATTAGCCAGCACTTTTAAATTTGCCAAGATGTCAGGCGCTCTGGCTCCCGGTAAACATTTGACTATGGTGGCTGGTGTCTCTATATTCACGTTCCGTACAATAGAATCACCAATAACTAGAGCACTTTCATCAGGTTTCTCAGTGGGTGCATCACTGAGTGGGGAGAACCTGTTTAATGTTTTGATCGGAACAGAAGAGCGGTGTTTTGACCCACGACTACGCTGCTTCACCGTCACCCAGTTGCCCTGCTGCTGGGGCTCTGTTTCCGGAACCGAACAATGTACAGGAATCCCTGAGCTAGACGCATCCAAAGCCGTATCTAGAGCCCTAACATTCTTACTGTCCTCAATTAAAGTTTGGATGCGTGTCTCTAATTCTGAAATCTTCTCTGTCAGCCTAACTATTTCCCTGCATTTATCACATGTGAATCCCTCATCAGCAACAGAGATAGATAAACTGTACATGTGGCAAGAGGTGCAAGAAACAATGATAGGAGAAGCCATTACTCACCGTGCTTGATGAAAATTCTTACTGCGGTTGTTTGATGAACTTGTGAAAAACTGGAGCGAGGGAGAGGAGAAAAGAATACAGCGATAGGTTCGAATGAAAACGCTAATGACAAGCTAACGAGTGCTAACGCTTTGCAGGTGTACTGCACTCACGTAAATAAAATAAAAGTGAACGATCAAAGTTAATCTGATAAGATTGATCGATAATATCAGAAATATGGTGTGAATTAAGTTATTTTTTACCACTTTAAAAAACAGAGAGTGATAGTAAGATAAAGATTCTAGAGAAAAAAAATAAAATAAAAACAGCTACACGAAGCTACAATTTGCTACAGAAGGCTAACAGGAAGTAGAGAAAACCAAGTAGTAGTGTAGTGTAGTGTCAGTATAGTGTAGTGTACTGTAGTGTCAGTATAGTGTACTGTAGTGTAGTGTCGTGTAGTGTCAGTATAGTGTAGTGTAGTCAGAGGTGGGTAGAGTACCGAAAAACTGTACTCAAGTAACAGTAAAAGTACTTATAGAAATATTTACTCAAGTAAAAGTAAAAGTACTAGTCTGAATAGTTACTTGAGTAAGAGTAAAAAAGTATCGGATAAAAAATCTACTCAAGTAGTTAGTTACTAGTTACTTTGGGTCATATATACCGAGCCTATTTTTATTTAGATATATAGATAAAATGTATGTAATGTATGTGTGTATAAATATATATATATATATATATATTATTATTTATATATATTTCATCAGCCTTTACTACAGTCTTCAATGTCACATAATCCTTCAGAAATCATTCCAATATGTTGATTTACTATCAGTGATGTTCTTTTTATCAACAAAATCTCACAGGTTCCAAAAAAATATTAAGCCGCAAAACGGTTTCCAGCACTGGTAATAAATCAATATATTAGATTTATATTTTGAAGGATCATAACTCTGAAAACTGGAGTAACAGTTGATTGAAATTCTGATTTGATTCTGACGAAATAAATTATGTATTATATATGTATAAGTATGTATTATATATGTATAAATAACCTCTCACACAAAGAAGAGTGAAAACTCCTAACATAACTGCTAAGTTACTGAACATCTGAACATAACGAACCAAATGCACATTGACGGATCTTCTTTCATCTGTTCTGCAAAATGTAAACAAATGTATATTTCTGCAAGCGTAAATATTGTGGAAATATCATTATTAATTGTGTCTAGGCATAGGGGGGTCGTCATGTGACACACAGCAGCCACAGCATATTGGCAAATTATTATTAAGCATTATTATTCTTTATTTTATTTTATTTATTTTTTTCATTTTTATTAGAAACATTCCCAGAAGCATGAACTTTGTCTTTTGGAAGCTGCATTCAACTTGGTTCCCCTCTGTTATAAGTTACACGTACAACAAACTAATGTCATAGTGGTATCGTGTACTGTAATCGAGTGTAGCCCAAGTTATACCTGTTGAACCGTAGACAGCGCATGTGGTGTTCATCCAATACAGATCTTCATCACAAGCAAATAATAGCATTTGCAGATTTGCTTTCAATTCAGTGCAGATCCAGCCACGTCTTCAACGCTCTTTCTGTTCTTAAACGTAACAACTCTTGAGTGAACTGTTTCAGACGCTCAGCGCGCGCGGCAGGATACTGAACGAATCATTCAAACTGATTCACGAACCAATTCAATGGTTGACCAACTGGTTTGAACAAGCCTTTGAACAGAATTGACTCAAAAGAATGAATCATTCGCGAATGGGCATCACTCATTGCCCAGAGAAAAGTAGACGGCGCGTTTGGATCAAACTGAAGCATTTATAACATATATTGCATTAAGATAAAGTAACGAGAGGAGCGTGGCCCACAGTAACGAAGTAAAAGTACAGATTTTTTTTTTTCAAATTTACTCAAGTAAGAGTAAAAGTACCCATCTTTAAATATACTCCAAAAAGTATTAGTTACCCAAAAAAATTACTCAAGTAAATGTAACGAAGTAAATGTAACTCGTTACTACCCACCTCTGAGTGTAGTGTCAGTGTAGTGTCAGTATAGTGTAATGTAGTGTCAGTATAGTGTAGTGTAGTGTCAGTATAGTGTATTGTAGTGTCAGTATAGTGTAGTGTAGTGTCAGTATAGTGTAGTGTGGTGTCAGTATAGTGTAGTGTAGTGTAGTGTCAGTATAGTGTAGTGTACTGTAGTGTCAGTATAGTGTAGTGTAGTGTCAGTATAGTGTAGTGTACTGTAGTGTCAGTATAGTGTAGTGTAGTGTCAGTATAGTGTATTGTAGTGTCAGTATATTGTAGTGTCAGTGTAGTGTAGTGTAGTGTCAGTGTAGTGTAGTGTAGTGTAGTGTAGTGTCAGTATAGTGTAGTGTGGTGTCAGTATAGTGTAGTGTCAGTGTAGTGTAGTGTCAGTATAGTGTAGTGTAGTGTCAGTATAGTGTAGTGTGGTGTCAGTATAGTGTAGTGTCAGTGTAGTGTAGTGTAGTGTAGTGTAGTGTCAGTATAGTGTAGTGTAGTGTAATGTAGTGTAGTGTCAGTATAGTATAGTGTAGTATAGTGTAGTGTCAGTATAGTGTAGTGTCACTGTAGTGTAGTGTCAGTGTAGTGTAGTGTAGTGTAGTATCAGTATAGTGTAGTGTAGTGTACTGTAGTGTCAGTATAGTGTAATGTAGTGTCAGTATAGTGTAGTGTACTGTAGTGTCAGTACAGTGTAGTGTAGTGTCACTGTAGTGTAGTGTCAGTATAATGTAGTGTACTGTAGTGTCAGTATAGTGTAGTGTACTGTCACTGTAGTGTAGTGTAGTGTAATGTCAGTATAATGTAGTGTACTGTAGTGTCAGTATAGTGTAGTGTACTGTCACTGTAGTGTAGTGTAGTGTAGTGTCAGTATAATGTAGTGTACTGTAGTGTCAGTATAGTGTAGTGTACTGTCACTGTAGTGTAGTGTAGTGTAATGTCAGTATAATGTAGTGTACTGTAGTGTCAGTATAGTGTAGTGTACTGTCACTGTAGTGTAGTGTAGTGTAGTGTCAGTATAGGGTGGTGTACTGTAGTGTCAGTATAGTGTAGTGTAGTGTAGTGTCAGTATAGTGTAGTGTAGTGTCACTGTAGTGTAGTGTCAGTATAATGTAGTGTACTGTAGTGTCAGTATAGTATAGTGTAGTGTCACTGTAGTGTAGTGTAGTGTCACTGTAGTGTGGTGTAGTGTCAGTATAGTGTAGTGTAGTGTCGTGTCAGTATAGTGTAGTGTAGTGTAGTGTAGTGTCAGTATAGTGTGGTGTACTGTAGTGTCAGTATAGTGTGGTGTAGTGTCGTGTCAGTATAGTGTAGTGTAGTGTAGTGTCAGTATAGTGTGGTGTACTGTAGTGTCAGTATAGCGTAGTGTAGTTTAGTGTCAGTATAGTGTAGTGTAGTGTCACTGTAGTATAGTGTGGTGTAGTGTCAGTGTAGTGTAGTGTCAGTATAGTGTAGTGTCACTGTAGTGTAGTGTAGTGCCGGTATAGTATGGTGTAGTGTCAGTATAGTGTCAGTATAGTGTAGTGTAGTGTCAGTGTAGTGTAGTGTAGTGTCAGTGTAGTGTAGTGTCAGTATAGTGTAGTGTAGTAAAGTCGCTGTCTGGCGGGCTCTAGGACCCAGCGTGCCTCTCTCGCCGGACTCTCTCCGAGGCTGGAGTTTCGCGCTGTGGGGAGTGCAGTGGAGGAGAGTCGAGGACACGCTCGTGCTCATCAAAACACTTTTAACTGTTTTCCGCGGGATTAAAGTATCACCCGAAGCAGCGAGCTCCTCCACAGCAATGCGCCGAAGCCCTCAGTGAAACCCATCTCGGTAAAGTCTCTCTCCATTCAGTTTGATGTCAGCTATTGAAGCTCAAAAGGATGCAGTTATTTCTTTCAGAGGCCTAAAATAAAAGCCATTAACTGTCAAATGAAAGCGCTCCACTCGGGGTGAATGATGGCACTAGTTTATCTGCTGTTTAAAGCGGTCATCTCTAGTTTGGGAAGCGCAGGAGTGTCTTTATTCGGCTCTTTATTCATCTGTCAGTTGTTACTTTGTGTCATCTTAAGCACGCGCAGGCCCAAAGCCGCAATGTTACAATTTTTAAATGTTGCAATATTCGAATGTGTCAGTGTTTCTGTCGCTATTCTCTGCCGTTCTCTATATATTGGCTGCGTGTGAACGTGACAGTCCTGCTGTGTTTACAGACTCCCTGTATCTCTCTGTTCATATTTTATCACACTGTAATCTGAGGTGCTTGTGTTTATGTCTAAACACAAATTACCGTAGTACTACCATATTGTTTAGACCATTGGATGAATATGGAAACGGAATACTGGATAGATTAATTCTAATGTTAAAGTCTATCTGTTAGATGTCAGATGACTGGAGCTGAAGATGCTGACAGTATAATGAGAGGATACACACTCACACAAGCGCTGATTTGTGCTTCTGTGCTGTGACTTCATCTAATCATGATGGATCTTGTTTACTTCAGGCTTGTTTGGTCTTTGATTCTTGATTATTTTTGATTGTAGGTTATGTGGAGCACTGGGTTGGGTCTAGACTACCAAAGTTTACACACACACACACACACACACACACACACACACCTACTCACATTTTAGAGTAATAGTGAAGTCATGTAATCTATAGGGAAGCATGTGACACAACTTCATAAAGTTCATCCTTCCGCTTCAAATAGTACATAATAATAATAATAATGTGCATTATGGAAAGAAACTGTATATGTACTGTCTTTAAATAGTACATGAAAAAGTCTATGTATAAAAATGTGTAAATGTATCAATTATTGCATGTGTGTGTGTATATTTAGAAAGTTTTTGTTGATTTTTTTATGTAATATAAAAAATACATATAGTAAATCATTATACATATAATTGTATATAATATTTAAATAGTACATACAAATTAATTTTAACTTATATATTTACATAATGCAAGTTTTTATCATTACTTGTTGATGTAAAGATAAAACAAACAGAAAGATATATATTTAAAGATGTATTAGAGATATATTTAAATAGTCCATAAAAATAAAACATATATATTTACAAAATGCAAGTTTATATTATTATGCACTTTTGTATATATAGGCCTACATTTCTGATGTACTTGGGTAAAGACAAGGACAATATATATTCAGTAGGCATATAGATATAAAAAAAAAATGCATCTCAAGATCAAAAGGTTGTTAGAATCAGTAAAGTGTGTCCAAACTTTTGACGTAATTTCTGAGCATTTATAACAGAGCATGTGAAACTCCTGAAGTCGTGAGCGTCTCTCCACGTCATGTGACCTGTGGGCGGATGAGGGATGAACTGCTGGAAGATGCTAAGGGAATGTTTTACATTCTTCTGCGAGACTATTTGAGTTCCTTCGGGTCTCGCTGATGCAGATGTGCCACCAGGAACACGCAGAATGTCAAGAATGCTGAAACTGGCTCGGACACAGTCAAACATATTGTGTGAGACGATCATATGTCTGGCCTTGCCTGCTTGTTTTAGTCTGATTGGAGAGATCACACTTCTGGAAACATCACAGTGTAGAGTCAAGTGTAGTAGATTAAGCGTGGGCTTGAAAAACAGAAGCAGAGGTGTTTAATATGAGTCTGTTTATCCACACATATCTTCCTCATGTAACCGCCTGAACGCGTGTCTCTCATTTGCATTGAGTGGAGCCGGAGTTTACAGACGGTAGCAGAATCGTGAATGACTTTAATCAGGGTGGGACGACGAGCGAAGGGCTTCAGGCCCCGCAGATCATGTGACCCTGAGCGGGGTATTGGGTTCATTCAGACTGCTGGATCTGGCTGTATGCCATCCACTCGCTCTCTCTGTGTGTGTGTGTGTGTGTGTGTGTGTGTGTGTGTACTGTTGCAGTAAAAAACAGGTCCGGGTTTGCTGCTCAGGGCTAAAACATACTCGCTTCTGTCTTTAATTTTGTATCCCGTGCATCGCTTATGTTTATTTCAAAATTTTGATAATAAAATGATGCAACTGCTTAAATTGTAAAAGTATTTTAAATGATGTGATTAAAAACATGACAACTATTTTAACTATAAAACATACAAATATATAAATAGTTTATCAAAAGTACTATAAAAACATTTTGTATTACATTTTTGACATGCTATATTTATTTTTCAATAATTGAACATTTTAATAGTTAAAAACAAAATAATAAAAAAACGTACATTTTGTATACAATTTACACACACACACACACACACACATATTTATATATATAATTTCTTGTTTTCAATAATTGTGTGTTTGCCATATATCTGTATTTAGTTTTTGACCGTAACAAAATACATTTTTCAATTTATTTTTCAAATAAATAAATTCAAATTCAGTTTCTTATTTTGCTGCCTATTTTTCATGGTATCAAGTAACACACGAACCAAACATTACGATTTAATTCTACAATTATATGACCGCTTAAATTGTAAAAGTATTTTATTCACTAATTCTGTGCCCTAAATATTTTAATATATTATATATTGTGTACGAGAAATATTTTTTTTATCAGTTATAAAAAAAAAATTATAGAAATAAAAGTTTCAGTTTTTCTACTTCAAAATTTCGTGATTAATTATTATTTCTGAAATTTCAAAAAGTCAAAAAGTGTTTCAAAGTAAATCATTTTTGTTAGTGTATACACCTCTAAAAAAAAGACTTTTCTAAGACTACAGGAGTAGAAAATACTTTTTCAGTTCTACTCAATTATTTCCTAGCTTTTTCAAATATAGCCTAACTATTTATTCTTTCATTTTTTCTTTCTAAATGTATGATGTGCTAGTAGGAAGCTGTCTATGTAGGCGGCACCCAGTCACTTACTAACTCAGTTACTGTGGTCCTTCAGGCTCCGTCTGAACTTCACTTATTGTAAATAAAAGAGTTTCTGTAAAGCAAGCAGTCGGTGGTCAACACGTTTGTGTTTATTTACGATGGTGCCAACTTTGAAAGTCGTCTTCCTTTAGCACAGGAAGTGGTGGCTTCTGCACTGAGCGTGATACTTTGTCACATTATCTCTGCGCTGAAAGTCTGTCATGCAGCAGCAGTTGTTGTGGAGAGTGAATTGTAATAATTTGATTGCTGATTGACTCGAGCGAATCGAAAGTGTGTCAGTGAGGTTTTATAAAAAGGACAGATCAGCTTCAGCAGCAGTGCAGTCTGAGGACTGTTAC
This sequence comes from Carassius carassius, assembly GCF_963082965.1. NCBI lineage: Eukaryota > Metazoa > Chordata > Actinopteri > Cypriniformes > Cyprinidae > Carassius > Carassius carassius. The sequence continues at coordinate 1,142,670 of NC_081762.1, forward strand.
ACATTTAGATGTTTGTTAGGTTATAGCACCTTTTGTGAAGTTTTTGAAGTCACTGAAAGTTTTTGTCACACTGATTTCACCACAGAGAAAAGGGTTGAATCACTTAACGCTTTATTTTTATAAGACAGTTTATTAGTATTTGCAGATACATAGCACTTAACAAAGAAATGCATATACTCTGTACTGTCTTTCAGAAGTTTGATTTGTTAATGTTTAAGAAAGAAGTCTCTTCTGCTCACCAAGGCTGCTTTTATTAGATCAAAAATACAGTAATATTTATTGCAATTTAAAACAGCAGTTTTCTGTGTGAATATCTGTTAAACTGTCATTTATTTCTGTGTTCAAAGCTGTATTTTCAGCATCATTCCTCCAGTCTTCAGTGTCACATGATCTTCAGAAATCATGAAAATATGATGATTTACTGCTCAAGAGACATTTCTGATTATTATCAATGTTGAACACATACCAAAAAAAAAAAAAAATTGTGGAAACTGTGATACATTGTTTTTCGGGATTCACAGATAAACAGAAAGTTCAAAAGAACGGCATTTATGTGAAATGGAAATCTTCTGTAACATTATAAATGTCTTTAATGTCACTTTTCGTCAATTTAATGCATCCTTGATGATTAAAAGTATTGAAAAGTAAAAAAAAAAAAAAAAAAAGTTTAAATTCTCATTATAAATATCAGTCTTTTGAATTCAATTGGAGTTTCTACACATTGATTTCATCATAGGTTCAATGTACTTTTTAAATAATTAAATTTTTTAGATGATCAACCAACAGAGCCGGAGTTTTATAAACATAATCAAGTAGAATTATTATTGTATTAAGTGTTTCTGTGTTTATTAGTTCCCCAAAGCCTTTAAAGGAACAGTCCACCCAAAACTAAACATTCTGGCGAGTTGTTCCAAACCTATATTAGTTTGTTTCTTCTGCTTATTTGAAAGAAGATATTTTGAAGAATGTTGCCGACCAAAGAGTTTTTAGTCCTCTTTGACTTACAGATACACCGGAAGTCAATGGGGACCAGAAACTCCTTCAGGTTTGGAGCGACATGGGAGTGATTTAAGTTGTCATTTTGAGTGAACTGTCCCTTTAAGTGTTTAGTTGTGATGAACAGCACGAGTCTAAGTTGTTTTAAACACATCATCCCGCAGGTGAAGAGGCTTTACGCTGGCCGGAGCGAAGGACTCGGCGGATCTGGAGAGACTGACGGTCTGCCGCTGGAGAACATGACGACCGATGTGGTGATCGTGAAGGAGGGATGGCTCCACAAGCGAGGTGCGTTCACTCTTAAGCACGTATCGATCGGCTCTGATAGTGTGCCGAACATTAGCTTTGATCGCCTGGAGGCAGAGAGCAAACAGAGGAAGAGCGAGAACAGAGCGGCTCACAGTAGCTCAAACACTTTCCCTTCAGGCTGTTTTCACACACAGACAGCAGAAGCCCTAGTAAACAAGTCACTAACACATCAAGAGTGCTGATAGGGTTCATGACGAATCAAGAGTCGTTTGATCGCCTGAATCTGGACTTTCCCTCAAAGGTTTGGGACATTTTGAGTTTATGTTTCTAAACACCTACACAATCCTTTAAAGTCCACATGATCAGAAATTCACCCGGTTTACTCTCTGTGTTACTGAAAATGATTCATAAGTGATGTTATCCAAAAGACAAAATGTGTTGTTAAGATCAGTAAATGCATGTGCTAACATGAACTGACGATGAGCAATAGATTAAAGCATTTAGTAATGTTAGTAAAAGTATAATTGTGCATGTTAGTTAACAGTGTATTCGTTAGCTTTATTGCATTTTAATAATGTATTATTAAATGTCAAAATTATAATAATAATAATAATAATAAATGTATAAATAATTTATACATGGATAAAATGCTAATACAATTATTAATATATTAATTAGTAATATAAATTATATAAATTATTCAAAATTAAATTGCAGTTTTATTATAGTTGACTGTGAAAATGAGCTATTTATATATATATATATATATATATATATATATATATGTATATATATATATGTATGTATGTATGTATGTATGTATGTTTATTTATATATATATATATATATATATATATATATATATATATATATATATATATATTATATATATATATATATATATATATATATATATATATATATGTATGTATGTATGTATGTATGTATGTATGTTTATTTATTTATTTTTTTTGTTTTGTTTTGTTTTTTTTTTACCCTGGAACACAAAAGCAGTCTTAAGTCTCTGGGGTAAAATACGTTGTATGGGTCATAATTATAGATTTTTTTTTATGCCAAAAATCATTAGGATATTAAGTAAAGATCATGTTCCATGAAGATATTTAGTAAATGTTCTACCATAAATATTTCAAAACTTAATTTTTTATTATTAATATGCATTGCTAATAACTTCATTTGAACAACTTTAAAGATGATTTTCTCAATATTTAGATTTTTTTGCTCCCTCAGATTCCAGATTTTCAAATAGTTGTATCTCAGACAAATATTGTCCTCCGAACCATCCACACATCAATGGAGAGATGATTTATTCAGCTTTCAGATGATGCATAAATCTCAATTTCGAAAAAATTGACACTAGACACTAAATTGAGGCCGATCACAGAAAGCAGTATCTGCCGATACTGATCACCGATACCGATTTTTTTAAAGGCTTCTTTTTATCATTTATAGCTATATATATTGATACTCCAATCAGGATTTTTAGAAATGTATTCAGGGCCTGAATTTCATTTTTGAAAATGGGGGAATTCCCCTCTTAGTGACTCTTACTGATCCTTGGCTGTTTACCACAAAGAAGCAAACACAACATTTATCCATTATTTTGAATTCAAATTCAAACATTGTCACTAAAAAATGCTTTTTCATCATTGCTGTTAATTTTACACCGTACAGTAATACAATCTTTAACAGACATGTTTAAACAATAAATATGAGCAACACATTATTCAATACTTTCACTTTTGCATTTACTTCTAGATTTATATATTAATTTTCTCAAGCAAGTGGCAAAACATTTAAACTACTTCTCTTACGTTATCACAAACTTACCATTGACCGATATAGTCAGCTCTACTGCCTTTTCTTTTTTGAAATATTTATTACAAGTAATCCTGCCGTTAATAAAGAACTTTGTTTTTCTTCCTCCACGAGTGCCATCTTATTGCCTCGTTTATCTGAAAGTGCTCTTTCCCTTTAAACCTAGCCAAAAAGACATATGTGTTGACTGTGCCACTGCAGGTCATGCCAAACATCTCAGCTTGAGATCGGCCTTTTTAGAGACAATTATCGGCCGACTGTTATCGGTAGCCGATAAATCGGATCACCCCTTGACTGTGAAACACTATTATGCTGAACGTCATGCCAAACCTTTCACTGCAGGCACTGCATCATCAGCTTGAGATTGGCCTTTTTAGAGACCGTCGATCAATCATCCCAAAGCAATTATCGGCCAACTGTAATCGGTAGCCGATAAATCGGATCACCCCTATTTAAGACTGTGCTCCAGGGTCACATATAATTTAAAAGCATTTGTTATGTAAGTATACATATAATTGTTCAGGTTCACATTGCATTTAATTTCAATTTATTGCATTTTAGTAATGAATTACTAAATGCCAAAATATTACTACTACTAATTATAATAATGCATGAATAATAAGTAAATGCATTTACTACATGAATAACTTAATAAAAATTGCTATAAGTAATAATCATATAAATTTATTCTAATGCTTTAGAAGTATTTTTCATTGCAGGGTTACTACAATTAACCAAACTGTAATTAAAATTGAAACAATTAAACAACGTTTTCGTCGGAATTACATCACAAATGGTTTAGATGGAGCGTTTCCCCTTTAAATGACTGCTCTAGATTGGGAGGTGTCCTGTCAGTGCTGAGGTTTGTGTGTGTGTGTGTGTGTGAATGTACTTTCTGTGGTGATCAGCTACATGTCACAGATACAGTTATTCAGGGAGGTTTATTGTGATGGAAACGGCCCCGAATGCATGAGAGTGATTTACATGATCGGTTTCAATCTCTCTTGCATTGTTCGCTTTGATTTTGTCTCATAGAAACGTCTGCACTGAGATTATTATGTAGATGATGATTTAGCTTGTTCGTTCTTTTTGTACTTTTTTACTTTTAATTTATTTTTAATAATTGTGAAAGATGAATACAGGTTTTTTTTTTTTTTTTTTTTATTTAAATATTCTAAATATATAACTATTTTAAAAATGTCTAAAAAGTTGATTTGCTGCTTCATTCATTGAACTGTTGGAAATTATATGAATATAATATATTTTTGAATGTTAATAGACTTTGCAAGTACTTTTAAATAATTTTCAATTTGTTATTTTTTTATAATTAAAATACAATTTTCTACATTTATTTATATATATATATATATATATTATGAGTCTTCCAGTTAAACACTTATTTAGATGTTCTGGTTTTTCATTCATAGAACTGTAGGTAATTGAAAGTCTGCAAAACTACATTTATTTTTTAATGCATATTGTGAACAATTTATGGATATTTAAACATTTTGAAAATTATTTTTATTATTGACAGACTTCTCTAGTGACAAATGCCAGATTTCTCCAGTCACTTAATTTGCATAAACCACGCCTTTCCTACAATCAATATCAGATCCGTCTCCATTTTTAGTATATGAGTTGCTTTTAGCAACATTTCTGTGCATGCATGTTGAATGATTTGGTACCACATCCACCCTGCTAACCAGATCTGCTGTTTAGAGACACAAACGGTGGCATGTGTGATGGTTTTAGCAGAAGATCCACTCACTGTCACGTCAGACGGCCGTCTGGTTAACCAGAACAGGAAACAGGGAGGAGGTGGTGAAGGGGAAGGACCGTTATTTAGATCTCAGCGGCTGATACTGAAAAATGTGAATGGAGGGTCTGCCGGGACGGGAAGTGTGTTTTAGCTCTTTGACTTTTCACTGTAAAACCGAACAGTTTAAACTAATTAAATGAAACGAGTTATCTGAACTCAAAATGTCTCTGAGTTGCAACAGATTTCTAGTTCCCAGCATGCTTTGCATCAGACTGTGTAAGGAGAATAAATGTTGCGAATGAATGTGTGGTTTTGCACAGGATTGATAAAGGGGGAGATGTGTGTTATTGTGTAATTACTGTTATTTTGGTATTTAAAGGTGTTTCTTTTATGTTGAAGTTTTGTAGGGTTACCATCAGGGTGCTTGAGGTGTAGGGCTGGGTGATTTTCCAGATTTTATGGATTAATTTGAATGAAATATATTGGCACGATTCCATTTATTATAAATTAAATAGGGATGTAACGATTCACTCAACTCATGATTTGATTCAATTCACGGTTTTGATTTCACGATTTGATTCAATTCACAATATCTTTTTTTTTAGAAAGCATGAGAAGAGAAGCCGCAATGTTTCTCGGGCAACAAATCATCATATTATTCTGATTTCTGAAGATCATGTGACACTGAAGACTGGAGGAATGATGCTGAAAATACAGCGGAGCATCACAGAAATAAATTACACTTTAACACAGATTCACATAGAAATTGCTGTTTTTAAATCGTAATAATATTTAACATTTTTAACATTTTTTCCTGTGTTTTTAAACACGTAAATGTAGCCTTAGTGAGCAAAAGAGTCTTCTTTAAAAAACATTAAAGACTCCCCCCGACCCCGAATTTTGAATGGTTGTGTAAAATGTAAATATATATATTTTTAATTTATTTCCAGATTTGTTTGGTATTGTTTCAGTCTGAAATCCTTGTACACACACAAACACACTCAAATGTCACTGGGACTGTCTGTGTGTTTCGAGTGGACCGCGTCTGTCCCTCTCGGCCTGAGTAAAAGGCTTCTGGTGGACGGGTGAAGATGTCACGACACTGTCAGCTCACCTTTGCCTCCGTCTGCCATCACACAGACAGTTTGTTTGGTGCATCTGACCTGTCTCGATGCCCGCTGTCCAGAGACAACACACGCTCTTAGTTTAATACAACGGTGTGGAATCTGACAGCGTCCGTCCAGCTCAAGATGCTGGAAGAATGTGAGATTTGAGCTCTTCTAGTCTCATGAACATACCAAAGTGCGATTCTTCTTCAGTGTTTCTGTCTTGTTTTCCAGTGCAGACATCTAAACATTCTTAAATCAAGATGCAGTTACTTAAGGTGAGATACTTAAGAAAACTTGTTCTCTGAGTAACAAGAAGTAAGTTTATACTTGAAACAAGAAGAAATATCTGCCAGTGGGGTAAGAAAAATCAGCTTGTTTTCTCCTTGAATTAAGTTGATTTTTCTGACCAAACTGGCAGGTCCAAACAACTGATAAAAACATCAGAATAATCCACATCACTCCAGTCCATCAGTGAACATCTGGAGAAGACAAAACCTGAAACAAATCCAGCATTAAGATGTTTTTAACTAAAATACATAAAGTGTTCTGGTTTGAATCAGGAGAGAAATCCACACAGATCAAGCACTGTTTAAAAAGTGCTAAACAGTTTTGCTTTTATCATGGTTTTATCATGGTTAATCAGCTGTTTGGACTCTCATTCTGACGGCACCCATTCACTGCAGAGCATCCATTGCTGAGACACTGATGCAGTGCTACATTTTTCCAAATCTGATGAAGAAACAAACTCAAACTCACATCTCGGATTATCTGAGGGTGAGCACATTTTAGTGAACTATTCCTTTAAGCATAAACTCACTTTATTTTGATGAATTTCTCAGAAAAAATAAATACGTACATTTTGCATTACTAAATGCTTGATTTAAGATTTGTACTTGGAAACCAGACTAAACATATGGAGGAAGAAGCGCTTTTGAAGGGCATTTCAAGGGATTTTGAGACAGAATGGCAACTTTTTTGTAAGTTGTTGTCAAGACAGCTGCATAGAAATTAAAACGTTGTTCTTAACATGAAGTATTTTTACAATAGCTGTACCAAACCCATTGTGAATCCATCAAGATGATTTTATTAAAGCGCTGGTTCATGTCCACAGTTTAATTAAGCTTGATTGGATTGGTAAATATTTAAAGTTCACCCTATTTTTCCTGAAATTAAACTCTTATCATTTACTCGCCCCTTAAACAAAAGGAGATGTTTAGATGTTCACGCTGCTTTTTTAATGCGCTTTAAAATAATCCAAATAGGACAAAGACACACCATAAAAGCACCCCAAATAGTCCATAATTAGCTGAATATTCTGTTTTTGATTAACTATTCTGTGAATTTAACTATTTCTAAAATGCATTGCATCCATAGGTTTGATTCTAAGAGAATGCATGAACCGAGTACATGGATGTAAATGCTATTAGAGAGGCTTTAGAACTCTTTAGGACAGAGAAGATGCATTTCTGTTGCACCAGTAGTATCTTGGGTGTATTGTTTGAATATAATGAGAGATTTCTGGTTTTTATCTGAGTGATGGTTCCTCTTTGAATCCAGGTCATTGTGCACGTCTATAAATATAGTTTAACAGCAGCAGCCGAGGGATTTCATCCATGTTAAAAAGAGGATTCAAAGTTTGTTATAGTCTGCATTCAGTTCTCCAGCTACGGAAACACACCATAAACGGCATCGACCTCACAATCCCTGTAACGGAAGAAGGTCACACTCTAGATCTGAGAATGACCTGGTGCTTTCGTTTCCTTCATTAAAACATCATCAGCCTCCTGATTCTGCTTTGATGTGTTCATGTGTGTTTGCTGAAAATTTTTCTTTTGTGACACTTTTTTTGGTCCACATCTCTGTTTAAGTTCAGCTTAAAATCAAACATAGGGGTTCTACAGCCACAGGGTTTGTAAGTACAAATCTCTTTAGTGTTTTCAGACGTTCTGTAGGTCTGTTTTGTCTGTCAGAGCTCTCTGTGTATCAACAGAGTGTTGTAAGTGGTTGCCAGGGTGTTGCTATGATTCTAGAGTTTTATAAGTGGTTGTCTTGTTTTTGCTAGGATGCTAGAGTGTTATAAGTGTTTGTCTAGGTGTTGCTAGGATGCTGGAGTGTTGTAAGTGGTTGTCTGGTGTGACGAGTGGGGCAGGGCCGAGGGATGTGGGAACACGAGTGAGGCCGGTGGAGTGATTGGGAAATCAGCGACACCTGCGACCCACCACCGGTCTCGAGTACCACAGAGGAGATGAAAGGATATAAAACTGGAGCGACGACAGTGAAGGACGACAGAGGACCAGGCCTGGGCTTTATTTTATGTTTTATCAGTCGTCCGTGAGGGGCTGATGCACTGTTTTGTGTTTATTTTGAATTATTAAAGTTTCATTTGATTGTCCGCCGGTTCCCGCCTCCTTCTTCCCGAAGATTACGAAGGTTTTATTATTACATCTGGGTGTTTCTATGATGCTAGAGTGTTGTGAGTGGTTGTATGGGTGTTGCTAGGATGCTAGAGTGTTATAAGTGGTTGCCAGGGTGTTTCTATGATGCTAGAGTGTTGTGAGTGGTTGCCAGGGTGTTGCTATGATGCTAGAGTGTTGTGAGAGGTTGCCTGGGTGTTGTAATGATTCTAGAGTGTTGTGAGTGGTTGCCAGGGTGTTGCTAGGATGCTAGAGTCTTGTGAGTGGTTGCCAGGGTGTTTTCTATGATTCTAGAGTGTTGTGAGTGGTTGTCTGGGGGTTGCTAGGATGCTAGAGTGTTGTGAGTGGTTGCCAGGGTGTTTTCTATGATTCTAGAGTGTTTTGAGTGGTTGTCTGGGTGTTGCTATGATGCTAAAGTGTTGTGAGTGGTTGCCAAGGTGTTGCTATTATTCTAGAGCGTTGTGAGTGGTTGACAGGGTGTTGCTATGATGCTAGAGTGTTGTGAGTGGTTGCTAGTATGCTAGAATGTTATAAGTGGTTGTCTGGGTGTTGCTATGATGCTAGAGTATTGTAAGTGGTTGCCAGGGTGTTGCTATGATGCTAGAGTGTTGTGAGTGGTTTTCTGGGTGTTGCTAGGATGCTTGAGTGTTATAAGTGGTTGCCAGGGTGTTTCTATGATGCTAGAGTGTTGTGAGTGGATGCCAGGGTGTTGCTATGATGCTAGAGTGTTGTGAGTGGTTGCCTGGGTGTTGCTAGGATGCTTGAGTGTTATAAGTGGTTGCCAGGGTGTTGCTATGAGGATAGAGTGTTGTGAGTAGTTGTATGGGTGTTGCTAGGATACTAGAGTGTTATAAGTGGTTGCCAGGGTGTTGCTATAATGCTAGAGTGTTGTGAGTAGTTGCCAGGGTGTTGCTATGATGCTAGAGTGTTGTAACTGGTTGCCAAGGTGTTGCTATCATTCTAGAGCATTGTGAGTGGTTGCCAGGGTGTTGCTATGATGATGAAGTATTAAGAGTGGTTGCCTGGGTGTTCCTTTGTGGTTGCTAGGACGATGCTAAAGTGTTGTGAGTTGTTGCCAGGGTGTTGCCATGATGATGGAGTATTAAGAGTGGTTGCCTGGGTGTTGCTTTGTGGTTGCTAGGATGATGCTAGAGTGTTGTAAGTGGTTGCTAGGGTGTTGCTATTATTCTAGAGCAGGGGTTTTCAAACTGTGGGTCGCGACCCACTCGTGGGTCACGGAATGGAACAAGGTGGGTCGCACAAAGTCACTTGGCTGCAGCTAATTTTGCGTTTCAATGACACACAGACACTAACACAGTTCAGTCTAGGGCTGCACGAATGTGACGAGTGGGGCGGGGCCTAGTGCCATGGGAACAGAGCTAGGCCGGTGGAGTGATTGGGAAATGAGCAACACTCACCGGTCTCAAGAACCACGGAGGAGATCGGAAAGATACAAAAGAGGAGCGATGACAGTGAAGGACGAGAGAGGACCAGGCCTGGGTTTTATTTTGTGTTTGTTTTTTATTTGTGCACGGCAGTCATCCGAGAGGGGCTGTCGCGCTGTTTTGTGTTTATTTGGTTATTAAAACTTTGTTTGATTGTCCGCCGGTTCCCACCTCTTTCCACGAAGGAGTCATCGAGGCGGTGGGCTGGAGTGAGTTCGCCCCCCCCCCCCCCCCCGGCAACTCACTCCAGCCCACCACATCGAGCACCCTCGGCGGCAGACTCCTTCGCCCTGCTCGATGGCACTGCGGATTCACCCCAGCGGCGAAGGATCTTCGGCAGCGCGCCCCTCCTTCCTCCCTGGCTTCGGCACCAGTGTAAAACATTAAAATCTTCACAATCACAGGAAGAAGGAGGCGGGAACTGGGAACCCACTCATCACAACGATATAGCCCACCAACATTAATAATGAACTGCAATATCCTTAGTGTGATTTTCAAATTGCAATTAAGTCCGTGTGCGTTGCGTGTTTTGAAGGTCTCAGAGCAATGTCATTAAAAGGTTCAATCGGTCTTTTTTTACCTATTTCACAATTATTTTAATCTCCAAACTGTTTTAGATAGTTCTGCTTTGCTTCTTATGCTTTTCTAAAAAAGTGTTGGATTGTGCTCCGTTCTCGCCGACACACACGGAAGGATCATGAATGCAACAAAACACAGCAGCGCAGATCACACTTCACTGGAGTGAGCCTGCTTCACGTTTTTATGGACACTACATATTTTAACGCCAGTAAACAAAAATTAAAACTTGTAAATTTGTAGTGAAATTTTCAGTTGTACTCTAAAATAAAATGGTTATTTTTCTTAAATACTTAATTTCTGTCATAAAAATTTTAAGTAAGATTAGGTTTAAAGTAATTTCACTCGTTGTTTTTTTTTTTTTTTTAATATTTTGGTGGGTCGTGAAATATATTACACTTGTCTAGGTGGGTCGTGGAATGGAAAAGTTTGGGAACCACTGTTCTAGAGTGTTGTGAGTGGTTGCCAGGGTGTTGCTATAATGCTAGAGTGTTGTGAGTGGTTTCCAGGGTGTTGCTATGATGATGGAGTATTAAGAGTGGTTGCCTGGGTGTTGCTTTGTAGTTGTTAGGATGATGCTAGAGTGTTGTGAGTGGTTGCTAGGAGTTGATATGCGACTGCTAAGCTTTTTTGCTTTGTATTTTGATCTGATTTATAGCAAATTGCCATGTTGTTTAAATGTTGTGTGGGATGATTTCAGCAGGTTGAAATGGTGCATCTGATCACACTCTTTTCAACAACGCACATGGTTTGAGGAATCATTCACGTCTGGGGCACAAACACTGCACTTATACACTCCGCTTTAATACAATGACTCAGAAGCACAGTTGTATGTTTAAGATGTTTGGTGTGTGAAGTCGCATGTAAAGACGGGTTGATCGTATGATTAGAGAGCACCGGGCGTCATTGGGGGTCTAGTCTGGGTGTATCTGTGGCGGTAGATTGTGTATGTCTGTGTATGTGTGTGTGCCGCTCAGTTTTAAATTCAGTCTTGAGTTTTTAATGTCAACATAGTGCACATAGTGCAAAATCTAATTTGCCATAATGGAAAAGGATTTGTATTGTTTTTGTTATTATTATTTACACATATCACAAAAAAAGAACCTGCTGAACACTAATTGGCTGATTTTAGCTTCAGGCAACACTGTCATGGATCGTGTTGGATCACAGATGGAAAGCGTCAGTTTCATTGACCGGCTTCTAATCAGTTTCCTATAATCAGTGTGCACTGGTTTATTTCAGTGATGTTTATGCATGTTACAATTAGCACATCTAGGGCTATTACTAAAATGATCACAATACACTATGAGTCATTTAATTTCACACTAACTGTATATTTATATGTATACACCACTGATGCCTTTAATTAAAGAAGTGTCTTCTGTTCACCAAGTCTGTATTTATTTGATCAAAAATACAGTTAAAAATAGTAAAATATTATTATAATTTAAAACAGTTGTTTTCAATGTTAAAACAGTTGTGCTGCACAATATTTTGATACATTTGATGCATTTGATTTGATACATACAGGATTCTTTGATGAACAGAAAGTTCAAAGTAACAGCATTTATTTGTAATAGAAATCTTTTGTAAAATTATAAATGTCCTCTTCTCCCGTCTCCTCTCCTCACCCTCCTCTCCTCTCCTCTCTCCTCATCTCTCTTCTCTCGTCTCCTCTCCCCTCCCTCCTCTCCTCTCCTCTCCTCTACTCTCCTCATCTCTCCAGATCTCTCCTCTCTCTCCTCTCCACTCCTCCCTCTCCACTCCTCTCCTCTCTCTCCTCTCCTCATCTTTCTTCTCATCTCCTCTCTCTCCTCTCCTCTCCCTCCTCTCCTCTCCACTTCTCTCTCTCCTCTCCTCATCTCTACAGATCTCTCCTCTCTCTCCTCTCCTCTCCTCTCCTCCCTCTACTCATCTTTCCTCTCTCCACTCCTCTCCTCTCTCTCCTCTCTCCTCTCCACTCCTCTCTCTCCTCTCCTCTCCTCATCTCTCTCCTCTCCTCATCTTTCTTCTCATCTCCTCTCTCTCCTCTCCTCTCCCTCCTCTCTCTCCACTCCTCTCTCTGCTCATCTCCGTCTCCTCTCTCTCCTCTCCACTCATCCCGCTCATCTCCTCTCCTCTCCTCTCCTCTCCTCTCCTCTCCACTCCTCTCCTTTCTCTCCTTTCTCTCCTCTCCTCATCTTTCCTCTCATCTCCTCTCTTTCCTCTCCTCTCCCTCCTCTCCTCTCCACTTCTCTCTCTCCTCTCCTCATCTCTACAGATCTCTCCTCTCTCTCCTCTCCTCTCCTCTCCTCCCTCTCCTCACCTCTCCTCTCCTCATCTTTCCTCTCTCTCCTCATCTTTCCTCTCTCCCCTCTCTCCTCTCCTCTCCATTCCTCTCTCTCCTCTCCTCTCCACTCCTCTCCTCTCCCTCCTCTCTCTCCACTCCTCTCGTCTCCTCTCTCTCCTCTCCACTCCTCTCCTTTCTCTCCTTTCTCTCCTCTCCTCATCTTTCCTCTCATCTCCTCTCTTTACTCTCCTCTCCACTCCTTTCCTCTCTCTCCTCTCTCTCCTCTCCTCATCTTTCTTCTCATCTCCTCTCTCTCCTCTCCTCTCCCTCCTCTCTTTCCACTCCTCTCGTCTCCTCTCTCTCCTCTCCACTCATCCCGCTCCTCTCCTCTCCACTCCTCTCCTTTCTCTCCTTTCTCTCCTCTCCTCATCTTTCTTCTCATCTCCTCTCTCTCCTCTCCCTCCTCTCTCTCCACTCCTCTCGTCTCCTCTCTCTCCTCTCCACTCCTCTCCTTTCTCTCCTCTCCTCATCTTTCCTCTCATCTCCTCTCTTTACTCTCCTCTCCACTCCTCTCCTCTCTCTCCTCTCCTCATCTTTCTTCTCATCTCCTCTCACTCCTCTCCTCTCCCTCCTCTCTTTCCACTCCTCTCGTCTCCTCTCTCTCCTCTCCACTCATCCCGCTCCTCTCCTCTCCTCTCCACTCCTCTCCTTTCTCTCCTTTCTCTCCTCTCCTCATCTTTCCTCTCATCTCCTCTCTTTCCTCTCCTCTTCCTACTCTCCTCTCCACTTCTCTCTCTCCTCTCCTCATCTCTCCAGATCTCTCCTCTCTCTCCTCTCCTCTCCACTCCTCCCTCTCCTCACCTCTTCTCTCCTCATCTTTCCTCTCTCTCCACTCCTCTCCTCTCCATTCCTCCCTCTCCTCATCTTTCCTCTCTCTCCTCTCTCTCCTCTCCTCTCCTCTCCTCTCCACTCCTCTCTCTCCTCTCCTCTCCTCTCCTCATCTTTCCTCTCCCTCCTCTCCACTCCTCTTCTCTCTCTCCTCTCTCTACTTTCCTCTCCTCTCCTCATCTCTCGTCTCCTCTCTACTCCTCTCTCTCCTCTCTTCTCCTCTCCTCTCCACTTCTCTCCTCTCTCTTCTACTCTCTCCTCTCCTCTCCTCTTCTTTCCTCTCTCTCCTCTCCCCTCATCTCCTCTCTACTCCTCTCTCTCCTCTCTTCTCCTCTCCTCTCCACTTCTCTCCTCTCTCTTCTACTCTCTCCTCTCCCCTAATCTCCTCTCCTTCTCTCTCTCCACTCCTCTCCAGTCCTCTCCACTCCTCTCTCTCCTCTTCTCTCCTCTCTCTCCTCTTCTCTCCTCTCTCTCCTCTCTCTCCTCTCCCCTCGTCTCCTCTCCCTCCTCTCTCTCCTCTCCCCTCGTCTCCTCTCCCTCCTCTCTCTCCACTCCTCTCCTCTCTCTCTCCTCTCTCTCCTCTCCACTCCTCTCTCTCCTCTCTCTCCTCTCCTCTCCTCTCCTCTCCTCTCCACTCCTCTCCTCTCCTCTCGTCATCTTTCCTCTCTCTCCTCTCTTTCCTCTCCTCTCCTTTCTCTCCTCTCTTTCTCCTCTCCTCTCCTCATCTCTCGTCTCCTCTCCTCTCCCTCCTCTCTCCACTCCTCTCTCTCCTCTCTCTCCTCTCCTTTCTCTCCCCTCTCTCCTCTCCTCTCCTCTCCTCTCCTCTCCTCTCCTCTCCTCTCCTCTCCTCTCCTCTCCTCTTCTTTCCTCTCTCTCCTCTCCTCTCCTCATCTCTCGTCTCCTCTCCCCTCTCTCCTCTCCACTCCTCCCTCTCCTCTCCTCTTCTTTCCTCTCTCTCCTCTCTCTCCTCTCCTCTCGTCTCCTCTCCTCTCCCTCCTCTCTCCACTCCTCTCTCTCCTCTCCTCTCTCCTCTCCTCTCCTTTCTTCTCTCTCCTCTCTCTCCTCTTCTCTCCTCTCCTCATCTCCTCTCCTCTCAAATTCAAATTCAAATGAGCTTTATTGGCATGACTTGTACAGTATTAACAAAGCATTGGCCATTACATAGGCAATGAACAAATAATAAATAAAACCAATCAGTAAACAAATACATGAAAACATTTATATATCAAAATAAATAATAAAATAAAATAAAAACAAAATAAAAACATTCTTTTGTATATTTGTTTCAACATTCAGACTTTAGTTTTGTCCATTGTCTGACTCTCGTAGTTTGTGGCAGGCTGTTACATGCTTTGCTGCTGTTGTGATTGAGATCTCTCCTCTCTCCTCTCCTCTCCTCATCTCTCCTTTCCTCTCCTCTCCTCTCCTCTCTCTCCTCTCCTCTCTCCTCTCCTCTCCTCTCCTCTCCTCATCTCTCCTCTCTCTCCTCTCCTCATCTCTCCTCTCTTTCCTCATCACTCCTCTCTCTCCTCTCCTCTCCTCTCCTCTCTCTCCTCATCTCTCCTCTCCTAATCTGTCCTCTTTCTCCTTTCCTCATCTCTCCTCTTTCTCCTCTCCTCTCCTCCTCTCTCCTCCTCTCTCCTCATCTCTCCTCCTCTCTCCTCTCTCCTCTCCTCATCTCTCTTCTCCTCATCTCTCCTCTAACTCCTCTCCTCATCTCTCCTCTCCTCATCTCTCCTCTTTCTCCTCTCCTCATCTCTCCTCTTTCTCCTCTCCTCATCTCTCCTCTCTCTCCTCTCTGTCCTCTCTCCTCTCCTCTCCTCTCCTCTCCTCTGTTCATCACTGTCCAAACGTGACAGCTGAGCCGTGCCGTCAGCGCCGGTGCTCTGGCTGGAGGGGCAGCGGTGGATCAGGTTTCCCCGGGTGGAGTGCGCTCTGTCTGCTGTCTGGAGGCCAGCAGGTCCCTGTGCTGCGGGTGATGGCAGACAGGCTCCTGCTAAATGTGCTGGAGAGATGTAAATTGCCAGAGTGCAGCTGTCAGAAGGGAGGGCGAGTTTGTGTGTGTGTGCGCGCCAGCAGGGTCCGCTTCTGTCTGCGTGTCTGCCGCAGCGGAGCGCCTGCTGTGTGCTTACTTTTCTGTGCCGAAACCTCCTGCTCTGCAATTGTGCTGCACATCCGGCCCATTTTTCTGCTGTTCACTCTGCCTTCATCTTCTGTTCAGTCTCTCTCTGTTTCTCCTCTTCCTCCACGCGTCTGCCGGCGTGTTTCAGATCGCTGTGGTCTCGCCCAGCTCTGACATCCATCATGAGCTGAGCTCTTCAGCTGTTAGGGTTGCTGTTGTTCCAGAATGTATTTGTCAAGTGGGTGAGAGGGCTGAGTCTTTGTATTCAGATGAGTGAAGTTATACAAGTGAAAAGCGGCCACACAATCACACAAAGGTTGTTTGTTTTAAGTGTTGCAGATTAATGCCACTGTAACACCACAGGAAATGTGATTTTAGAACCTTAGATTTTAGAACTTTTAAGAGCTTTTTAAAACCTTTTAGAACTTTAGATTTTTAAAACCTGACATGTTTGAAACTTTACATTTGTAGAACCTTAGATTTTAGAACATGACATTTTTTTAGAACCTTTTAAAACCTACAATTTCTTGAAGCTTTAGAATGTTTCAAAAACATTATTTTTTTAGAATCTTACATTTTAGAACTTTAGATTTTTAAACCCTGACTTTTCAAGAACCTTACCTTTTAGAAGCTTAGATTTTTAGAACCTTACATTTTAGTGCGTAACATTTTAAAACCTTAAATTTCTAGAACCTAGATTTGTGAAAGCTGAATTCTTTAGAAGCTTATAATTGTTTTTAAAACATGCTTTTAGAACCTTACCTTTTAGAAGCGTAGATTTTAGAACTTAAGATTTTTAAAGCCTTACATTTGTAGAACCTTCGATTTAAGAACATAACATTTTTTAAGAACCTTTTAAATCCTACAATTTTTAGAAGCATATAATGTTGATGTTGCTTATTACAAATATTTTTGGTTCTTTGATGAACTGCTTTTGCTCCTCTTTTGTAAGTCTCTTTGGATAGAAGCATGTGCATAACTATAAATTAATCACATAATTTCCAGGAGCGGTAAAATTTGTTTACTGCTGTGAGGGAAGAATTAAGTTAACAGAAATATTAAATTCATATCTCATATTTTCATAGTGTCTCATAGGCTGCTGTTTAAACACTGTAACACATGTGTGGGAATACGCATATAGAAATGATATGCAGATGAGGTTATGCATAGCCAAATGAGTGCCATATATAGTTATTTTGGGGATGATTTGTAGATGCATATATACATATCTTCCACTGATTCTTGCAGACATACAGTTTTGTAAATCAGAAAACCTTTGTGCTTATGGAAAATCTGCCTTTTGTGCATACACAGACTTTTAGGATGAAATCTATGCAAACTTGTACACATAAGCCCCAGATGTTAGACAAAAGTCTGGGCTTGCGAGATTTTTAGTATTGCTTGCTGTTACTGCTCTTGATTGTATTTGCAGAAAATGACCTTTAAAAGTCACACGGTTCAGCGTTTGTGCAATTTTTATAATTGTTGATTATTTAATAGATAATCAATGTTTTTGTTTGGCAGAAGACAAGTTATTCTTATAAAGGCATCAATAGCGGACTTTTCTGGCAGTTTTTTGACTTCTGCTAAATTTCCCGTTTTGATTTGCCGTTATTTTTTTTTATGGACAATATTTCAGACGATTATATTATGTGATGATGTTGCACTGATAAACATGTGGCAATAGAAAACAAAAGGCTGTCTCTTTATATAAAAATCTTCAGTAAAATATTTTGATCTTTGACTTTTTTTGTAATTTTTTTGTCACTTTATATGGAAATCTTTAATAAAATATTTTGTTTCCTAATAGTTCTTTGCCTTTTTTGTCTCTTTTTTTATCACTTGTACTTTCTCGTCACTTAGTATGAAAATATTCAGTAAAATATTTGGTTTCATAATACATCTTTGACTTTTTTTTTTTCTTTTTTGTCATGTTCTATAAAAAAATCTTTAGTAAAATTTTTTGATCTTTGACTTTTTTTGTTATTTTTTGTCACTTTATATAAAAATCTTCAGTAAAATATCTTTATTCCTAATAGATTTTTGACTTTTTTTCTCTTCTTTTTGATCACTTCTTGTCACTTATTATGAAAATCTTCAGTAAAATATTTGGTTTTCTAATCGATCTTTGACACTGACGTACTCTCTGTGCATATTCCCCTTTTGTCTTCTATGATATGAATTGAATTCACTCTCCCAGGAAATACTTGTGAATATAATTTGCGTTATTTGTAATCCCTGAATGTTGTTGTATGTTGCTAAACCCAGCGCAGGTCACGCTCTCACAATAACTGCTTTCTGTCGTGAGCATCTGTACGCATCGCTGGAATTTTTCGTTCCCGTTTGTTTGTTTGTTTTCCTTGCGTGATCCCAGTAAACTAATCCATGGAGCGCTTATTTACCGGAACGAAAAGGGGGGAAGAATCTAGAACACAAAAAGCAGCAGAGGGGGAAAACTTCCCACAGTGTGTCTATGGTAATCAGCAGGTGCTTGTGGCCGGAGAGAAGAAGTGAAGCCTTTCTTACGAGCGTGAGAAAGATCTGCAGACCCCTCTCCTCCTCCCCACGCCTCCGTTCACCCCCTTTTCTCTTGTACGGTGGCAAAACCCATCCCAGCGGCAACAGTGGTGTCTGCCAAACGCTCCCTCTGATCCAGCTGCAATGAAAAACACGGGAAGAAAAGGAGAAAGGCAGGAGAAGATGGAGAAGCTGCAGAAGAGTTTAAGTGCCAGGATGCAACTCAGGAACGGACTTTGTTTTCATGAAGGAAACATTAGTTTGTTTCTTATATGAGAGCACATTTGTTTCCTAATCATGTAAAAGCATAGTTCATGCCAAAGTCTTTAAAGTAAATTCCCCGGACAATAGAGAGCAGTAGTGATTTTAAATGTATTTTTAGTTAATTCTTTTTTGCACAGGAAACCACTTCATACTAGCTGATCATCCAACTAAACACATTAAGCCCTACACTCGTTGTGCAAACCTGATATTATGAAATAATTATACTATACTTTAGGTAAATAAAGAGTTTAGTTTGTGTAGCTTATAGACTTTTTGACATAGCTGTCAATGGTGTGTAAATTGACAAAATTTCGATAATAATGTATATATAATAAAATAATGTATTAAAATAGAAACAAAGAAAATTAATAAAAAATATTAGAAATTATATATATTTATGCAAAATAATATTTTTGCATAATTTTTGTCTTTTTTCTAAATTTAAGCACTGGCTAGCCACAGGGATATTTTATTATTTTATTGTATAATTTCATTTTATTTCACCAAAAAAAAAAAAAAATAGCTAAGCATTCAACATTTTTTTTAACCCTTTAAAAAATTAATTTAATTTTTTTTACATATATAATATCTTTTTTCTACATTATGGAACTGTCTGGCCACATATTTATTTTTATTTTATATTATTTTATTTTATTTTATTTTATTTTGTTTTGTTTTGTTTTGTTTTGTTTTGATTTGTTTTGTTTTGTTTAACTGGTTGGCCACGGAGATAATTTAATTTAATTTATTTAATTTAATTTCATATTACAAGAAACCACTAGCTAAGCATTCAGCAAAGCACTTCACTATTGTACTGGCATACAATAGTCAATAATGAAATATTTTATGATATTTTATAGATATATATCTTATCACTTATTTTTTTTACTAATTATTTTACTACTTTATCTTAGATATATTTTTATAACTACATTATTACATTATATTAGACAGCAGATAAAACGATACCTCTGCATTTTAAACATGTAGGACATGTTTGACAGTCAGTGGCCCTTCTGACCTGAGTCCTGGTGAATGTGTGGCCCTGTAGGGCCGGGCCCCTCCTCTGGGCCTCCTCTGGGCCTCCTCTGGACCGCTGCTGGACCGCTGGCTCATTGATATGCAGAGGACGGCTCGACCCACAGCTGCAGGATCTCGCTCCGAGGGGGAGGCTCAGGAAAAACTAACAAAAGAGCCTCCCCTCATTCCTGCTGTCCCAAATCCTCCTCTTCTCCTTCCTTATACACCTCCTCTCTTCTCCATAGAAACTTTCATGTTCATTTATAATATCGCAACATTTTTTATATCCTTTATGTATATATATATATAAAGGTGATGTGACCGTGGCCATCTGTGATGTTTGGCAAACAATGATCTGTTTCTATACAATCTAATTTGTCTAGATGTTCTCTGTTTACTGCCACAGAAACACACACACACACACACACACAGACTCTCACACACACACACACACGCACACACACACACGAACACACACACACACACTCTCACTCTCACACACACACACACACACGCACACACACACACACACACGCACGCACACACACACACAAACACACGCACACACACACACACACGAACACACACACACACATACACACACACACACACACGAACACACACACACAAACACACGCACACACACACACACACACACATCTGCAGTAAAATCAGAAGAGGTGTGTGATTGTTCCTTGTTTGCGTCTGCGTTACTGATCTGAGCAAAACGAGAGTAAGATAAGAAGAAGTGTTGAGTGTGAGGAAGAGGAAGAGGAAGGAGCGCTGAGACAGGAAACACTCGAGTCTACAGGAGAAAACAGGTGAAAGAGACGAGGACACGGTCAGACGGATGTGGTGGCCATGACACGGTCACATGACACGACTGTGTGTGTGTGTGTGTGTGTGTGTTCTATGAGAGATTGTGAAACGTTTGGTCGGATGGCAGCTGTGTTCCCACAATGCTTTGCGATGGTGGTTTTATATATGTGCTTCATAGAAAGTTTAATTATTGGTAATGAGGATGTGGAACCAATATTTTTATCATTTATATAATGTGTTTTCAAACATGCGTGTGTTCCGTGTGTGTTCATGGATGCAGTCGGTGGAAATCAGCACATGTGTGTTTGTCTGCAGAACATTGTTTTCGCCAAAATTTTGTAAGATATTTTAACGTTTTTGAAAGAAGTCTCTTCTGCTCACCAAGCATTTGCTTGACCAAAAATACAGTAAAACAGTAATATTGTGAAATATTATGCTTAAAAAATATTTTAAAATAAAATGATTGTGTGTGTGTGTGTGTGTGTGTGTGTGTATATATATATATATATGGTATTTAGTAGAATACATAATTTATTTTTATATATATAATTATATTTATTTACATTTATTATTTCTGTAATAACAATGTCACATGATCCTTTAGAAATCATTCTAATAAAATAAAATGATAATAAGTAATAATAAAACGATTTGTTCCTCAAGAAACATTTCTGATTATTATCAACATTGAACACCTTTGTTTGTCTCTTTTGCTCTTTTCCAAAAAATTAATATTAAATAAAATATTTAAATTCCTGTTTTTTTTGTATAAAACTATTATATATATATATATTTATATATTTTTTTTTTAATATATATATTTTATAGTATAGTATATATTTATTTAATTTTGACATTTTTATTTTTTATAATTAAATTTGTAATAATTTTATTTGGATTGCTTTTATTTAAAACATTTCAGTTTTGCATTTATACTTTTTTTTCAGTTGCAAACTATTTTTTTTTTTTTAATTTGCAGTATTTGGAAATTATTTATGTATGTCAGTTTTACACTCTTTTTCATGTAATGCATCCTTGCAGAATAAATTCCTTAAAAAAGAAATCTGACTGACTCAAACAGTAGTTTATATCTATCATTTAGCAGATGTAGTGAAACTTACAAATGAGGAACACAGCGAGTGATTCATCACATATATTTGCTCTAAATGTGCTGTACGTCCTAAAGGAAGTGTGTGGTTTTGATCACCAAAAGCCTGCACAACAAGTTTGAATGAGGTGCTGTCCCGTCTTGCCATGATGAAAAATGGCAGCAGGCGTAATAACATATTGGGCATCTGCTGTGGATGAGAGTCTTAAGTGCACGGGGCTGAAGGACAGATGTTGTGGCGCTCGCTCTGCTCCTCCCCAGTTGTTGTGAATCAGGTGGACTCATTTGTAATGCTTTAGCTTTATTGAAGCGCTGAAGCTCCACCGAGAGAGAGAGAGAGAGAGAGAGGGGTGCTCTACTTTCAGAAGCCTTATAGACACATACACACACACACACACACACACCAGCTATATGTTGTGTTTCATGGTTTAGGATTTTGTTTTTATTATTAGACTTAGAGATGTGCTGGTATTCGGTAATGTGATATATCACGGTAATTGATATGCACGATATTGTTATCGTGGGCACTTCTAAATTCCGTGAATAATTATATATAAAAAAATAATTCAGAATTTGAAATGCATTTTAAGAGTACTTTTCCCATCAGCTGGTCAAAATGCACAACACTGCTGTATGCTGCTTGAAAGACTCGTGTGCTCTGATGTAAATGAGAAAAACACATTCACTCTCTGACAGCAGATGGCGCTAAACTGCAGAAAATGCAGCTCTTACCCTGGAAACCCCATAAATAAAGCAGCTGCGCTACTTTCTAAAACTTATTTAAATAATTTTAAATAGCCATTCAGATTTGTGTATTTGCTATGATGTTCATCACAGTGCCAAATACTTAACTTAATAGGCTACTTATTTTCTAACTTTTTTTTTTTATTTTAATCTGGACTACAACATGCCACAACAGGAAAATTTGAAACCGGCATATCCCTAATTAGACTGTTCTGGAATCTGTTGTATTTTACAAGGGATTCACAAAGTTTTTTGTCAGCCGAACCCCTTTTGAGCTAAAATGTTAATATTTCACTAATTTAATTAATT
Organism: Carassius carassius; assembly: GCF_963082965.1. Classification (NCBI taxonomy): domain Eukaryota; kingdom Metazoa; phylum Chordata; class Actinopteri; order Cypriniformes; family Cyprinidae; genus Carassius; species Carassius carassius. The sequence goes on from NC_081762.1 coordinate 1,165,114, forward strand.
TAAATGATGTTGGTTAATGGTCACAGGTAAACAAAATTATTAATATTTTTTAATAAGTGTTTCATTTTTATTTGCTTAGTATGATTTTAGATTGTTTGGAAATTATTCTTTTTTTTAATTTGCATTTTCATGATTTATATATTTTTTTAGTGGGCACTGAATTTTAACCGCCTTTATTAAAAATATGAAATGTAATTTTACATTTAATGATTTAATTAATTTTTAGTATTTGATTTGCATTTATTTGAAATATTTATTTATTAAAAATTTAAATTCTTATGGTTTGTGTTAATATTTCAAGTGTTGTTTTTTTCAATTGTTTTAAATAAAATGTATTTATAATTTAAAATTTGTGTGATTTTTTTTTTTTCCGTCTTTTATTTTGATTGCTTTCATTTCAGTTTTGAATTCTTATGATTTTAGTCACTGTTAGTTAGAGCTGTATTAACACTGTTTTTATATAAAATATTGAATTTAATTGGACATTTTTTTGATTCAATAATTTTTTGCACGTTTTATTTTGATTTCTCTTATTTAGATTTTTTACGTTATGATTTTAATAGTTTTTTTTAGTAAGTGTTGCATTTTAACTGCTTTTAATTTAAATATATTTATTATAATTGTACCTTTTAATGATTATTTTTTTAGTAAGTGATTTATTTTTATTGCTTTCATTTGGAAATTATTTATTTATATAACTTTCACATTCTTATGATTTTAATCAGTTTTAATTGTTTTAATGTGAAATTTATTATTTAACATTTTTATGATTTAATTTTTAGAAAGTGTTTTATTTTGATTGCTTTTATTTGGAAATAGATTTATTGCCGTCTTACATTCTTATCATTTTAATAATTTTAGTAAGTGCTATATTTATTATTCTTTTTTTATGTTTATTTTGATTTAATATTTTTTATGAATTCACAAACCGTCAGGGGTTCACAAACACTGCTGTTCGTGAAGTCCAAACCAAATTTCCCATTGCAGGAAAGTATATTAGATTCACTGGAATTATCCAACAACACTTCGAGCACATCTTCGCCTTCTCGTCATCATGTGAACGGTCCTGTAAAAACAGAAAAGTTGATACTGAGAATAAGAAAGCTGCAAGTGATCTGAAGTTTGTGTGCAGCGGCTGTAAAATCCTCATGTTTAGCAGCAGGATTAGGAGTTTAGATGACAAATGCATGTGTAGTTGCTCTGTTACGGGCCAGTCGCTGCTCCTCTGGTCTGTCACAGCTCAAATGAGCCGAAAGCCACTAAAAATCAGCGAGACAGACGTTTGCCGTGACACATCCACACTTTAGTGACAGAGGAAATGGGCCAATTAAGGACAGCTTGCTCAGACCCTGCATGGGGTTAATATTCAACTCCCGTAATTAAAAATAAATTACACTTTTCCTGGATAACTATTCAAACTGTCTCTGTGTTTCTGACGTGCTGCAGACTCTCTCGTTTTTTTCATTTCCAATTCCGCAACAGCTGGTTATTTCTGCACCGTCCTCAGCACAAACTGATTTCACTTGCAGAATACTGCAATAGTTTTGGTGCGTGCAATCGGATGCTTTCTCGTGTGCTGTTCTGGAAACGGAGGTGTTTTGATGTTGTTTGGAGCTCAAACAAGGTTTTGCATCTAAATTTAGATGCATGCTTTTATTATGCAATTACAATCATCTCCTAAAGGTGATTCTGACATGTGAAGCTATAGTCAGAAAATCTGGTATAAATGGTAAAGTTTATTGAAAAAAGTATGCATATGTTTTTGTTGAGTCATATTTGATATATTAGGTTTTTATGGCTCATACAATCATAATTATGAGATAAAGTCAAATTTATGATGTCATAATTTTAAAAACTCTAAATTTATGTACTAAGCCATTATTAGATAAAAAATGTCAATTATGGCATACTGAATCAAAAACATGATATGGATAGTCATAACTACGACACAATAAGTAACTTTGAGATAAAAAGTCATAATTATGACACACTAAGTCATATGTTTTTGATAAAAACTCAAAATTTACATATTAAGTCATGATTATAAAATAAAAAGTTTCAATTTTGGCATGAAGTTATACTTTTGAGATAAATCGTAATTATGAGATAATGGTCGAAACTATGAGATAGAAAGTCCGAATTATGACATAAAGTCAGTGTTGAGATAAAAAACTTACATACAAAGTTTTAGTTATGAGATAAAAAGTTGAAATTATGACATAAAAGCCATTAAGATGTGTTAGGTCATCATTTTGAGATAAAAAACAAGATAAAAATTTACATTCAATGTCATAATTATTAAATAAAAAAAGTTACAATTATGACATGACAAAGTCATAATTTTGAGATAAAAATCATAACTTACATATTAATAGTTGCAGCTATGAGATAAAATGTTATAATTATGAGATACTAAGTCAAGGTTTAGAGATAAAAAGATAATAATGAGATAAAAAGTCATTATGATAATTTTGAGGAAAAAAGTAATAATTATGGCTAAAATAGTCAGAAAAGCTTTTGAAATTGATTTTATTAATAGAAGGAATGGCTTATTGAAACTTCAGACAAAATATATATTTAAAAAAAAGTTTACATATGTGTTTTTATCTTGAGTATCATATTTGATCCATCAGGTTTATCTGGCTCATAATCGGATAAAGTGAGAATGTGAAGAAAGTTTAAGTTTTTGATCTTGTTGGTCACTTAGAAATGTGTGTATAAATATGATACAGTATGATGTATAGGGTTAATATGTCATCTTCTCTCTCTGGACAGGAGAGTACATAAAGACGTGGAGGCCGCGCTATTTCTTGCTGAAGAGTGATGGTACGTTTATCGGTTATAAGGAGCGGCCGCAGGACGTGGATCAGCTGGAGACGCCATTAAACAACTTCTCCGTGGCACGTGAGTCTCTCACACACAACATAATCTGATCCTAACATGTGTGTGTGTGTGTGTGTGTGCGCATGGCTGAATGCAGCTTGCAACTAAATTGAAGAATAGCTAATGTAATACTTACTGAATAATGTGCATTGTGTAAAAAAACAAGTGATTTGGAACCTTTTTATTTCCGGAATGGAATAAACAAATAAAATAAAAACTTTCTGACATTTTCCTTGCGATTCTGAGAAGATATGCCTGAATGGTGAGAAATCGCTATTGCAAGAAAAAAAGTCAGAGTTGTGAGAATTGTGACGAGCTTGTTTCCAAAAATAAAAAAAGGAAATTGCAACTTCGTATTTTTTAATTCATATTTTAATTTTGAAATTGTGAGTTTGTATTGTGCAATTCTGAAAAAAAAGTCTGAGTCATGAAATGTAAACTCACAATTCTGATAAAATATAAATATTTCTTAGATTCTTGCAATTGGAAGAAAAAAGTGTGCATTTTGAGATATAAACTCAGAAAAAGTTATTCCATGGCAGAAAAAAGCTTTAGATTAATTTTAACTTTAATTTAAATTATAAGTAGTTTTTTGCACCTTCCGAAAGTATTTATTTTTATGAATTATTTTTATGTCTATTTCATGCATGCTTAAGTTAAACATAATTTCAGGTTAATTTGTGACTTGACTTGGTAGTTTTTATTTCTATAAAAATACATTTATAAAATGAATGCATGTAATGTAGATTTTGTTTGATAAAGAAAACTTTAAATGAGTTATAAAACAATGCATTATTTAGATATTGTAGTAATGTTATATTTTATGAATGCTTACACTGTAAAAAAAAAAGAAAGTCCTGTAAAAAAAAAAAAAAGAGGCAAATGACTGGCAGCTACAAAAACCATAAAATTAAAGTAAAATATCATTACTGAAACAAGGAAAAATCTGTAAAATATTATTTTTTTCTGTAAAACTTGATGAACATTTCTGTAAAAATGTATGTTTTTGCACCTTATTTCAGTTGAGATATTTTTCTTTAATTTTAAGTTTTTTTTTGACATTTACCTATTTTTTTTATTAAAGTGTATAATTTCAGGTAGTTATTTTTAAATAAGTTTGGAAATAACAATTTGGATATTCAGCTAAAGTTGTGGCACATTTTTTAAATCTTTAATTAATAGACGGAAATGAAAAGCAACACATTTATTGTAAATATAAAACTGATTGAAGTGTGGTTCATGCATGCTTAAGTTAAATATATAATTACAGGTTCATTTGCAACATGAATTTTTTTAATTAACCGTTTAAAAAAATGAATGCATATTAAACACTTAGCTTGGTAAATGACACTTTAAAGAGTTAAAAATGCATTATATGCATATAAGATTAAAGTTGTGGCTAAGTTTTCATAAATAGATGCAACAGTTGCATTTATTGTAAATATAAATGGATTGCAGTGTGTTTCATGCATGCATAAGTTAAAAATATAATTTCAGGTTAATTTGCAACATGGTGTTTTTCTTTATAAACATTTTAAAACAATGCATATTAAACATTAAGTTTGATAAATTACACTTTAAAGAGTTAAAATGCATTATATGGATATAAGACTAAAGTTGCGGCAAAAAATGAAAAGCAACAATTAAATATATTGTAAACATAAAACGGATTCCTGCATGCTTAATTTAATGTTTGATGCATGACTGGACTTGATGTTATTCTTCTACTAGTTCCATCTGACCTCCATCAACTCAAACAGTTTCTGTTTCCTCGAGGGACGTGCACAACATATTAAACACATCCGGGCCACACCTCAGCACAATTTAGCTGCGAAAACTGTTGAGATGATTGAACAGACTAATTAGACAGCCATAATGTTTGTTCAAGAGAACGCTTCCTCCCTGACACTTGTGAAATATAGTGGTTATTAAGTGGCTGATCCTCATTATTTATCTCGCCGCTGATGGAGGCTCGGGTTGAAGCGTTGGATCTCAGTGGTGGTCTCACCCGGGTCCTCCATCTCGTCGACAGGCCTCTTTCGTGACACATGTCTCCTCCACGCTCGCTCCTCGACATATGTTTGCGGGCACGCGCTGGCAGAATCACTGCGTGATATTGGAGGCGATTGTGCTTCGTGTTGCTGAAAGCATAAGTTTTCCTCTTTGAGTGAGCACTTTTTGAGGGCAGAGAACACAGACGCTGCTTATTTCGGCTGCTCTCTCTGAAAAAGACGTGAGATTGAGATTTCAACGACTGATTCATTCCTGTTTTCCTCGGATGCAGTTGTGCTTGGATTGCAGTGGCATCTGTGTGTGAAAGCAAAGCAGAATTCAAGAAGTTTAACACTTTATAGATGTAAAACTTATTTTCTTACCTTGCAAAACACAATTGGAGTAAACAACATTATTACTTTACAGTTAAATCTATTGTAAATATAAAGCTGATTGCATTGTGTTTCATGCATGGTTAAGTTAAATATATAGTTTTAGGTTAATTTGAAATGTGGTAGGTAGTTTTAATTTTGAAAGGATTTTTATTAAACCAATGCATGTTGAAAATGAGTTTGTCGATGTCAGATTGTCTTGATTCTGAATTGAACTTTTTCTCAATTCGAACTCCCTTGTGAACAGAATTGTTATATTATTACACACAGGATTAATGTTCATTGTTATGCAAAGTGGCAGAAAATTAAGAGTTTTAAAATATTTTGAAAGAAATCTTACATCAGCAAATTATTCAGATTTCTGAAGATCATGTGACACTGAAGACTGGAGGAATTATGCTGAAAATACAGCTTTGATCACCAGAATAAATGATAGTTTACTTTACAATATATTTACATAAAACCTGAAATTCTAAATTGTAATAATATTTCTCTATTTTTACTGTATTTTTGCTCTAATAAATGCAGCCTTGATGAGCAGAAAAGACTTCTTTCAAAAACAATAAAACAAAAAAAAAAGCATAATTATTCCAAACTTTTGACTGATGCTTTATTTTTAATGTAATGTTTTTACATAAACATAAATGACAGTGTTTGTGCTCGTTCTGAAGAGCCAGATGGAATGATGTTTTGTGGCATGTCAGTGTGTGCGTGTGAGTGAGTGCGTGTTTGTGTGTGTGTGTGTGTGTGTGTGTGTGTGTGTGTGTGTGTGTGTGTTTGTGTGTGTGTGTGTGTGTGTGTGTGTGTTTGTGTGTGTGTGTGTGTGCGTGTGAGTGTGTGTTTGTGTGTGTGTGTGTGTGTGTGTGTGTGCGTGTGAGTGTGTGTTTGTGTGTGTGTGTGTGTGCGTGTGAGTGTGTGTTTGTGTGTGTGTGTGTGTGCGTGTGAGTGTGTGTTTGTGTTTGTGTGTGTGTGCGTGTGAGTGTGTGTGTGTGTTTGTGTGTGTGTGTTTGTGTGTGTGTGTGTGTGTGTGTGTGTGTGTGCGTGTGAGTGTGTGTTTGTGTGTGTGTGTGTGTGTGTGTTTGTGTGTGCGTGTGAGTGTGTTTGTGTGTGTGTGTGTGTGTGTGCATGTGTGCGTGTGTGCGTGTGTTTGTGTGTGTGTGTGTGTGCGCGTGTGAATGTGTATTTGTGTGTGTGTGTGTTCGTGTGAGAGTGTGTGTGTGTGTGTGCGTGTGAGTGTGTGCGCGTGCGCGTGTGTGCGTGTGAGTGTGTTTGTGTGTGTTCGTGTGTGTTCGTGTGAGTGTATGTGTGAGTGTGTGTGTGTGTGCATGCTTGTGTGTGTGAGCGTGTGAGTGTGTGTGTGCGCGTGTGAGTGTGTGCGTGTGTGTGTGTGTTTGTGTGTGTGTGTGTGTGTGTGTGAGTGTGTGTGAATGTGTGTGTGTGTGTGTGTGTGAGTGGGTGAAGCGCAGTGCACCTGTTCTCCGCTCCCTGCTGAGTGTGTGTGTAATGTAGTGCTGGAGAGACTCTCAGATAGAGATAAATGATTGCTGCCGTCATTTCTCTCTCTGTCCGTGTCTCTGGTGTGTGTCCAGAGTGTCAGCTGATGAAGACGGAGCGGCCCAAACCAAACACATTCATCATACGCTGCCTGCAGTGGACCACTGTCATAGAGCGCACCTTCCACGTGGAGAGCCCTGAGGAGCGGTCAGACACACACACACACACACAGAGACACACACACACTAACACACACTAACACACTAACACACACACACACACACACAGACACACACACACAGACACACACGCACGTATACACCTCCATATTCACTGTATAAAGTGCTCAGACATTCATTTACAGAAAAACTAGTGTGCAAGAGCAGGGTTATCATTAGCTAAAACTATAACCATCAAAAATTGAATCATTGCATAAAATAAAATAAAATAAAATCACAAAAATTGCTAAAACCTTAACTTAAATTAAAATAAAAACATAAAATATAAAAATAAAATTGAATTCAAAATATTGAAAACTATTATAGTATCACATTAATGATGACACCATTACTCATTGACTTGAAACATTTGTTGAAATTGTATTTATTTATTTATGTACTTGGTATATTTCAACTGAAAAAAATAGCAAAAGTAAAAAAATAAATGTATTATATATAAATATTTGCATTAATATATATAAATGATTAGATATTTTAAAACATCATGCATTTGTTGATTTAAAAAATTTTTTTTTAAGTTTAATCTGAAAAACAATAAATAGTAAAATAAAAGAATAAAAATACATGTAATATAAATATACACGTTTAAATAAATAAGTAAAATATGTAGTTTGGGAAAAAAATATTTATTAAAAATGTATTTAATAAATATATAAGATTTTCTTGAATTTTGATATAATTCATCTGATTAAAATAAAAATAAAAATAATTCAAACAAAAAAATATTAAAAGCATTAAAAAATGCATAAATGTATGCATATTTAAATAAATATAGAAATATTATGCATAAAATGAAATAAATTCACACATACACACACACACACACACACACATATATATATATATATATATATGCACACATTTAAATAATTAGATATATATAATTTATCTATTGTTATTTATTAATATATATGTATATGTATATAGATATATAGATATATATATAGATATTACGGAAGTTCTAAGCGGCCATGCATTATATTTTTTTCCTTCTTGTTTTCTCGTTATAACGACTTAATTCTCTTAATATGTGCAGAAAAAAAATGATTACAACTAGGGCTGGGATAAATGATTATTTTTTAAACGATTAATCTAGCGATTATTTTTTCGATGCATCAATTAATCTAACGATTAATTTTCCCCAGACCGATTCAATTTAGATTATCTCCCCATTAATTGACTACTAACAATTTATACATGTTGATTTACATATCTGAATGTAAAAAACATGAATTCCTTAACATTGCAATATATGTTTATTGCTCTTAAAATTACTAAATAAAAGACTGACTAAGAATGCATTACTTTGCACTTGTATAGAGATAGCATTCAATAAAACCTTGAAGCCTTGAAAACACATAGCTTACTGAACACATAGGGCCTAGCTTACTGAAAAAAAGTTCTTCTTTCAGATGAAAATAACAACTTGATGTCTAGCATTCAATAAAGTTCACCCAAAATACTTGTTTAGAGCAATTGAAAGAATACAGTAACCAATGTAAACTTGAAGGCTTTAAGCTAATACAGAGAGTGCTTTTCCACAAAAAAAAAAAAAAAAATTAACAGTGGGAGCTAGCAGCCTGTCATGGAGAAAAAAAATCTCAGAATGCTCCACGTGAAACTTTGGCGTTCCGCCCTTTTTCTATCGTGTCTAATGATTTTGGTTAATATGCACGAGAGAGAGAGAGAGCGAGAGAGAGAGAGAGAGAGAGAGAGCGAGAGAGAGAGAGAGAGAGCGAGAGAGAGAGAGAGAGAGCGAGAGAGAGAGCGAGAGACAGCGCTCGTGTAGTTTGAAGACTGTGAGTGCGCGAGGGCGCGTGAAACTTTGGTGTTTCTTTTTCTATCGTGTTTAATGATTTTGATTAATATCCACGAGGGAGAGAGAGAGCAAGAAGTGCTCGTGTTGTTGTGAGTGTGCGCGCACAGCCGGGGCTCTCTCTCGTACGCGCCCTGTCAGTCGCAGCAGTCATTCACGTAACTCACTGATCAAAAAGGCTTTGACAGCCGCCAAAAAAAAGATCAATGCAGAAAAACCCCTGGATTGGTTATATAACGTTGGACAGAATGTTGATCCGGCCATCGCGTATATTCAGCGCACATAAGGTAAACGTTTTGCAAACGTTTTTTAGAGAAATAAAAACAGGTCGACGAATCGATGCGCATATTTTGCGTCGACGTATTTTTTGCGTCGACGTCATCGATGACCTCGACGCGTTGTCCCAGCCCTAATTACAACATTATAGAACAAAACTGAATTAAATTAGCCTATGCACTTTACATATACATCACATTCTCATCAATATGTTTAACAATAAGGATTAATAATAAGGAAAAGAAGCACATCACAAATAGCCTATCTTTAAATCCCATCCTACTGTAGATAAACAGAACATCTCCGCTTATTAACTACCTAATCATGTGCCTAAAAGAAGCACAAATAAAGATATAGGTGCAAACAGAATACAGTGACGTCAGCCTTTATTTTGATAAGCAGTTATTTTATGACCCAGAACGCGTTGGTGAAACTCATGCATCTAGCAAGAACTTAATACACAAAATAATCATATTGATTCAAGCATTTAAAATTTATGAATAAATTAAATGTCAGTAATGAACAAGACTGCACAAATTATAGCGATCACGAGGAAGCTCCGCGTACAGTAAAGTGGACAGTGTACAACACCCCATCAGTTATACTCGGGTCTATAGTGCCACCTGCTGGCGCAGTTTTGTAACTTCTTATAGAAAATTAAGACGTTATAACGAGAAAACGGCTTTGGCTATGTCGAGATAACGAGACAAATAAGTCGTTATAATGAGAAAACGACTTTCGTTATTTCGAGATAACGAGAAAATTAAGTCGTTATAACGAGAAAACGACTTTGGTTATGTCGAGATAACGAGAAAATTAAGTCGTTATAACGAGAAAACGACTTTGGCTATGTCGAGATAACGAGAAAATTAAGTCGTTATAACGAGAAAACGACTTTGGCTATGTAGAGATAACGAGACAAATAAGTCGTTATAACGAGAAAACGACTTTCGTTATTTCGAGATAGCGAGAAAATTAAGTCGTTATAACGAGAAAACGACTTTGGTTATGTCGAGATAACGAGAAAATTAAGTCGTTATAACCAGAAAACGACTTTGGTTATGTCGAGATAACGAGAGAATTAAGTTGTTATAACGAGAAAACGACTGGTTATGTCGAGATAACGAGAAAACGACTTTGGTTATGTCGAGATAACGAGAAAATTAAGTCGTTATAACAAGAAAACAAATTTGGTTATGTCGAGATAACGAGAGAATTAAGTCGTTATAATGAGAAAACGACTGGTTATGTCGAGATAACGAGAAAACGACTTTGGTTATGTCGAGATAACGAGAAAAATAAGTCGTTATAACAAGAAAACAAATTTGGTTATGTCGAGATAACGAGAGAATTAAGTCGTTATAATGAGAAAACGACTGGTTATGTCGAGATAACGAGAAAACGACTTTGGTTATGTCGAGATAACGAGAAAAATAAGTCGTTATAACGAGAAAACGACTTTGGTTATGTCGAGATAACGAGAAAATTAAGTCGTTATAATGAGAAAATGACTGGTTATGTCGAGATAACGAGAAAAATAAGTCGTTATAATGAGAAAACGACTTTCGTTATGTTGAGATAACGAGAAAATTAAGTCGTTATAACGAGAAAACGACTTTCGTTATGTCGAGATAACGAGAAAATTAAGTGAAGTGAAGTGACATCCAGCCAAGTATGGTGACCCATACTCAGTATTTGTGCTCTGCATTTAACTCATCCGAAGTGCACACACACAGAGCAGTGAACACACACACACACTGTGAGCACACACCCGGAGCAGTGGGCAGCCATTTATGCTGCGGCGCCCGGGGAGCAGTTGGGGGTTCGATGCCTTGCTCAAGGGCACCTAAGTCATGGTATTGAAGGTGGAGAGAGAACTGTACATGCACTCCCCCCACCCACAATTTCTGCCGGCCCGAGACTCGAACTCACAACCTTTCGATTGGGAGTCCGACTCTCTAACCATTAGGCCACGAGTTCCCTAAGTCGTTAAAACGAGAAAACGACTTTGGTTATGTCGAGATAACGAGAGAATTAAGTCGTTATAATGAGAAAACGACTGGTTATGTCGAGATAACGAGAAAACGACTTTGGTTATGTCGAGATAACAAGAAAAATAAGTCGTTATAACGAGAAAACGACTTTGGTTATGTCGAGATAACGAGAAAAATAAGTCGTTATAATGAGAAAACGACTTTCGTTATGTTGAGATAACGAGAAAAATAAGTCGTTATAACGAGAAAACGACTTTCGTTATGTCGTGATAACGAGAAAAATAAGTCGTTATAACGAGAAAACGACTTTGGTTATGTCGAGATAACGAGAAAATTAAGTCGTTATAACGAGAAAATGACTGGTTATGTCGAGATAACGAGAAAAATAAGTCGCTATAACGAGAAAACGACTTTCGTTATGTTGAGATAACGAGAAAATTAAGTCGTTATAACGAGAAAACAAAAAGAAAAAAAATTATAATGCATGGCCGCTTAGAACTTCCTTAAGATATAGATATATAGATATACATTATACAAACAAGTAAACAAATATATATTTGGAAATATCATGTATTTGTTGAAAAATTAAAAAAATTAATAAATAGTTTTTTCTTGAATTTAACATAATCTTATTAAAATAAAATAAATATAAATTAAAAAAAATTATATCTAAATATACGTATATTTAAAAACATATAGAAAAATAATAAATAAAAATGGTGTAGACTGAAATAAATTAGCTGTAGTTGTAGGTATTGTTTGAAGTATGTTCATTAGCATATATAATATCCAAGCTACTGATAAAGGAATATTACAAGCAGTTTGTCACAAAAGCCAACAGTATTTACAGTAAATGCAGAGAAGAGACGTTGGTTTGTGTGTTTGTGTTGTTGTGTAGAGAGGAATGGACCAAAGCCATCCAGACTGTGTCCGACAGTCTTCAGAAACAAGAGGAAGAGCTGATGGATGCGTCTCCTGACCACATGGACATGGAGATGTTCCTGACCAAACCTCGGCTCAAAGTGGTACACACACACTGCTTGAATAGTCAACAAACCTGACCGAGAACAAGAAGCACAACATGATTTCAATGAAATTAATGAAGAGTATTTTGAGTGATTTCTGTGGCTCTCGATGGGTCAGAGGTCAAACATGTGGTGTCTTTAGGGTAAAAGTGTTTCATGTCCAGCTCCTGCAGGTGTTTGTTGACGGCTGGTGTGTGTTTTTCAGACTATGCACGACTTCGAATACCTCAAACTGCTGGGAAAAGGCACTTTTGGGAAGGTGATTCTGGTGAAGGAGAAGGCAACGGGAAAATATTACGCCATGAAAATCCTCAAGAAAGAAGTGATTGTAGCCAAAGTGAGTACGAAGATAAGAAATATTAGTGTCTGGCCTTATTTTGAGTGCAGTTTTGTCTGCAGTGGTCTTAAAGATCTTTTTCAGTGCTTCCAAATTATTTTATTGACAAATGAAAACACATTTCTTCTTAAATAGTGTTTAAAGTTAAAATGTTCAGTCTATGATTTATTATAAATAATACAGTATTCAACAAAAATTTAGAGATACTTGACTGATATATATATATATATATATATTAAATATAAAATTAATTGTTAATTTTCATTTGGTTGTATTTTAAAAGACTAATTCAATTGTTAATTTTTTTATGTATTCATTTGATTACCACTGTTTTTTGATAAAACATTTGTATTAAATCATCAATACAGAATAATTTAATCACTGAAAACATAAAACATTTCTTAGGGCCATATCATTGCAAAAAAAATTAATAAATTATTAAATTGCCAAAGTTATATGAATTAAATTGATTAGACATGCTTTTTAATTATTATTAACATTTATTTTAGTCATTAAAACAGAATCCAGAAAAAATGAATATGGAAAACAGAATATGGGAAAAAATAAAAAAAAATGTATAGGGCTCTAAAATCACGTTTTTATTAAATTGCAAATGTTTCATGATTTCAGTTAATTAGAAATGCTTTTTTATTGCTAAAATGTTATTTATCCAGTGGTTAAACTAAGATAAAAAAATTAAAATGGAAAAATAAAAACAAAACAGGAAAAAAAATAGTGCTTATTTTTTTCAACTCAACAAAATTGATGTTAAATTGTATAAATTTCATGATTTTAATTTATTAGACATGCTTTTGGAATACTAACATTAAATTGGATCATTAAAATGCTAAAAATGTAATATAAAATGAAAGAAAAAAATACAATTTGGAATAAAAAAAAAATGCATTTTCTTAGTTCCCTAAAAATATAAATTTTTATTTTGTTAAACTTTTAACCGATTGTTGTTAAATCACATGAGTTTCATAATTTAAATTAATTTGACATGCTTTTTAATGATACAATTGAAATTAGCGAATAGTTAAAATTAAATGAATGAACCCAGAAAAATAAAAACTCATATAAATAACATTTACATTTTAATTTAATTTAATTTAATACCGAAATACAATTGACACAAAATAGTATTTCAGGGGCTTTTTTTTCTTATAAATAAAACAAGTTTATATAATAATTTGGATGCATTATTCAGAGTGGCAGAAAAAAGTATAAAAGAGTTCGGACTCATTCAAAAATGGTCGGAAGATGTTTTAACTCTTCCAAAGACGAGTTTTTACGGCTTTTTGTGTTTTCACTGTTATACACTCGGGGGCGCTGTTACACATCTTCTGAACGAGTACAAAACCTCCTGAACACAAACACGCGTGAACAGGA